>NC_061846.1:17082373-17127373 GCF_019202785.1 Penaeus chinensis | reverse complement strand
TCTTTGTTCCAACTATTTCTCATTTTTCTAAGCATGTCTATGTGTTGATTACGTTTATTAATCTCAAATATCCACTCGTTTATATACCAACAAAAGAGGATTACCAAGAAACCATCTCTCTGTGAAAGTAGACTGACGTAGTTTATCGTCCATTATACCATCTGTAACTGTTTAGTGTGTCTATCTATTATCTAATTGGAAACTGGCAACTGTTTCCTAATTTTCAAGAAATATACCAACCTTTTCGTTGCGCTAATTAGAACAATACAGTAAAAAAAAAAAAAAAAAAAAAAAAAAAAAAAAAAAAGGCGTTTTAATGTTATCTTGATTTTCTGTACCTACAGCCCGAGGAAGTGTCTAGAGGACAAAAAATAAAGTTAAAGGTCAAAAGGAGAGCTGCGACGACAAGTTATAATTTTCCCCATCAATTCACGGACTTCACTCGGTTTCGACGGGCAGTCACGAACGAGAGATTCATTGGTGAAATTTATTCGCCTTTAAATCTGAGCAAAGTGTTTTTCCTCTTCGAGAAGGTGTTTACTGTAGCTTAGTGATCTCATGCTCCGGAAGACTATGCGGCAGTAAAACTTTACGTAAGGAAATCTGGTGATCGTACAATGAGTCTGCGAGAAGAGCAAGACCGAGGCAGGTGTTTCGTATTTAGTCATAATCCTTTGCTCATTCTAAACATGCAGGTATGCGCACATATTGTGTATATGTAGACTTATATGTGTTTATATATATATATATATATATATATATGTATATGTGTATATGCATATGTATATATATACACATACACATATGAATATATATATATTAATACACACAAGCAGACCCATATATATATATATATATGTGTGTGTGTGTGTGTGTGTGTGTGTGTGTGTGTGCGCTTATATATATATATATATATATATATATATATATATATATATATATATATGTATGTATGTATTTATATATATTCATATATTTATTGATCTATATAAACAAACACATAAATGTATGTATTGAATATATATTAGCGTAGCAATAAGGGATCTGAACTTTAATGGAAAGATTTTTAAAACACTCAACTCTATTTTTCAGGAATTTAGAATTGTTAATAATCCTACAAATCAACTTCAAGCGCAGCTATTAACTTTAAAACGTGCAGAGTTATCACTACGAAATGTTATGACATTTTGCGTTGTTAGTTGTTTTTATTGCATATGTTCGCATAAGCTTTTCTTACACTGATTTAGGTTTCTATCACGTCGCAACGAATGCATATCCATATTAGAAATGGCAATAATATATATATATATATATATATGTGTGTGTGTGTGTGTGTGTGTGTGTGTGTGTGTGTGTGTGTGTGTGTGTGTGTGCATGTGTGTGTGGATACTGTATAAACAATAAAATATAAATATGATAGATATCTGATTAGATAAACATATGCGTATATAAACATTCACACGTATGTACACGACTGTGTGTATGTGTGTGTGTGTGTGTGTGTGTGTGTGTGTCTGTGAATATATATAAACAGATAAAAAGACTGATTTATATACACGAAGAATAATTTAAGCTATATACAAAGCCAAAGCCGAATACTGTCCACGACTAAAAATAGGTTAGATACTTTTTGCGCGCCCGTCCGTGGCGTTTGTACTCCTATAACTTGGCAACAGAAGCGGTCACATTTTCATTAACATGTCCAATTCCAAAACTTTCACTCCCAATCGTATTCAGAAATGGTCATTACCCATTTCATAGGTAAGTCCTCTCTCGTTCAGTCACATCTGCGTCCAGATGTTGTTTAGACTACAGTCGCAGAGTCGTAACAAGGACCAAATAAACTCAAACTTCGCGTCAGTTTTGGCCACAGATAAACGCGTCATTCTGACTCTGAAGGAAATGGAAACACGTGACTCCTCGGGGACAAATTCTACTACAAACCGAAATACACATACACTATCTTGATGATTATTAAGTTCATCTGTCAAAGTCTCCTTTCCGACTAAGGAAATAAAACTAACAGGAGAGAGAAATTTGTGCTCACTCGCCTCAAGCGGTTGCCAAGAAATAAGTTTTCGAAGGTCTGGTATACACGGGGTTGTCAATACACTAATGGATCAATTAGTCTTCAACAATTAGTTTGATTTGAAAAAAAAAAAAAAAAAAAAACTTTGGCAAAGTTAGAGATAAATTACACTTGGATAATATCTCACAATGCTTTTTTTTTTTTTTTTTTTTTTTTTTTTTGCCCACTGGAAGAAAATAACAACGGCACGGAAACAAAAACTTTAGTGTATTCTGCTATATAAAATGTACATACTAAAAGTTAGAAGATTTACAAGAAGCACATCAACAGAAATAAAATCGAGAGAAGAAAGACAGCTGCAGCAGCATCCCAGCAGAGTCTTGCATTTCATAAAAGAGTGAGTTTTTTTCTACCACGTCTGAGACTATTAGATGTAAATGGATATAGATGACATATACACATATATATACATACATATATATACATATATATATACTCATATTTATATATATATATATATATATGCAATAGTATATACATAGACGTATAGATAGTCATATATATAGGCAAACTTACAGCAATTGTTAAAATAATAGTGAATGAGCTGTGTTGCCAATATCACGTTCTTGAAATATGGTTCCAAGCTACTTATTCGCTGAACAACCAGAGAGAATGAACTTTTTTCCGTCGTCCGAAACTGCTGAACTTGCCGATCGAGCGACACTTTCCGAAAACAATAACTTAGGAACCTTATACCCATCCTACGTAAGACAAATGCCTTAACGGAGAGATATGTGGGTAGAAATATGCATTGATAAATATAAAGATAGATACAAAAATAAATACACACGCACATATGTGCATTCGTGATTAACTGTCATCACATCACATTCTGTGTTCTCAGCTTACTTTATCTACGCTATTGTTTCTAAAATCCTAACAGTGAGGGTTTTTTATCTACTTAACTCCCGCAGTTAACTCGGTAACGCTTAGGCCAACTCGATACAGTGGTCCTTACTACTTATATTTACAATCTGTACACTAGCTACTCAGAAATCTATCACCAGCCCCACCTCCTGTGCATTACCATTGTTGAGTAAACATCAAAATCGAAAAGAGTAGAGGATTTAATCAGAGAAATGTGTTATGCGTCATTGGTAATAAACTTTATAATGAGAAAGTTTTAATGCATACTTAATTGCGATCGAATTTAATGTTGTATTACTATTTGGTAATATGGAATCACAACACACGCTTGATTTACACTCCGAGATATTCCGCGCGGGCACCAGCCACCGCAGGACCACCTGGGAATGCCTGAATGGCAGCGCCCCAGTCAGTTTCTCTGAAAGTGGTGTAAGACAAAACCAGGGAGTGCGTGCCAACCTCCCACGCAAGGGATGACTGTTAATGCAACGTGCCTGGGCGTGGGTGGTGCCAGCGGGACATTACAGAATCACACACGCCTTTTACGGGACAAACACAGCACCACAAGCACGGTAAATCGTTTTAGGATCTACGTTACAGCGGATACGGAAATTACAGCTTTATATTTGCATTTATATTTGTAAGTATAATCTGAAGGGATTCGAATTTGTGGCTTGCTTCGATTCGTCTCTTAGCTTCTTTTTCCTGCTTCAGTGCCCCAAGCGGACGAGATAAAGCTTTATTCATGGCTTCGGCACGTAAACAACCACCGACTCTCAGGTTAAAACACGGCTTTGCTATGAAATATACCATGCAGTCAAAATAAGCAGTAACTTTTTTTTATTGTATTACTAAAATCGATAATACAGCGTAGCATATATGTACAGATTCTACACTTATCTATTATTATAATCATTTCCATATATATAGACACGCTGACTACGTGGTCTGAGTTATGTTTGTTTATACACACCTCAAAGGAATACGTTACCCCAAACTGACACAACGAACAGCTCGCAAGTGCTACAAATATACGGAAAGTACAGCACAACCGCACTAACCGGTTTTATGTGCCCCGACTTATGCGAAACTTGCCATAAAATCCAAGGTAGACGGGGTAGCCTGCAATTTCTTCGGTGATGGCAGAAATTCAGTCGTTACTGATCGCGTTATGATATTCACCTATCTGCATTTTTCGCTATTTTTTCCGTTTTCTGTTTCTATCATCACTTGATTCTGAGTGGACGAGAAATTCAAACAAATATTTTACTAAAAGAGTCAAGGTCAGAAATTTGGCGCTCGTAACTGCGAAGCGGTCCGAGACTTTCCTTGTCTTTGTTCAGATTATGTTCTGCTGATTCTAATTCAACTTGCTCACTGTCACTATCATGTCATTGATTTCAGATAAACACATAAGTACACATATACACATAGACAGACATACACACACAGATACATACACACACATATGTGCATATGTATATATATATATATATATATATATATCATATATATAAATATATATATATTATATATATAAGTGTGTGTGTGTGTGTGTGTGTGCATTCATGCACACGCACGTCGCCCGTACACGAGCGTAAGCACTAACACTGATTTGCATATAATGGGTAAGTCAATCCTAGACACAGTAGTGGGTGAGTCTATCATAGATATAATGGTGTTTTGAGAACCACCAACAATAGTTACCTAACTACTCGCCTGGTGAAGGGTCAAGTAATTCGTCAAACACCGTATCGGTGACGGCCCAAATGTGTGGGTGCGTGTGTGTGTGTGTGTAAAAGCATACTCCCTGCTCAGCATGTATGCCTTGTGTGGTGAATAGACTCTACATTGCTATTCGTTAGGCCATGACACATGGGTTCAACCATGCTAAACATGCTCGTGAGTAGCTTCCCGCCTCCACCAAGATACACAAGGCAACACGGTATTTAGCTGTTTTGTTTCTAATTTGGGAGTGTTAATACGTCGAATGATATGATGTTTGGATAAAAATGATGATGTATACCCATATTGTGTAAGTTATGCCAAATTCGACAGGAGCTGCTTACAGTGCCTCTGTATAACACGGACATCCTACCCACGAACTAAGGTAGAAATATTCAATGGAAAAAAATGATTTAAAGCACAAAATTACTCGTTCTGTGACTATCATGCAAAAAAATCATAAACCAAAATATGTTAAGGCGAAATTACCAAAATAAGATCCCTCATACACAAGTGTGGATGAGATCCAAGGTCGAGGTGTTTTGGCGACTGCTTGTGAGAAAAAAAATCTCCGAGCACCCAATCTTCACACCTTGAAGGAAGCTGAAACATTTTATCATGTCTCTGAAAAACCTGACTTACAGAATAAGTATGTATGCATATATGTATATATGTATATATATACGTATGTGCATGTGTGTGTCTGTGTGTGTTTGTGTGTGTGTGTGTGCACTCATGCGCACATATATCCGCAAAAGCTCTGTATTATAACACTTCCTTTTTTATCACCGACTGTCACATGCTAAACACATGACTTATATCTAGTCTTAGACGACTGTGCGAGATGATAGGCGGACCTCCTGCGCAGTCTCACCATCATTACTCTTCAGTAAAGGAGTCAAGATGCCTTGGTTGTCTGCCCATCTCTCGAGCTCCTACAACTGGTGACTCCGAAATTCCTGCTCCGCATCAACACCTCACCCTGCCAAGCGCCCAATACTTCGTCATACTGTGAGTCGGTCCTCCCGCTGAAATGTTCCCAGGGCCAGATGACCGACACAGCGAATCACACCTCTCTCAACACCTGCTGCGGACACTCAACGCCCATCTCTTCTGTGGTCGCCAACGCTCCAAAGGGTCCCAGCCGGACCACTTGACCACGGAACACCGAGGACTCGAAACATACAGAACACTTACAACGAGCCGGATTCATCCACACAGCCATACACCATTCCGCTGACCAGTCCAGATCCAGATGGCCTCGTCAGCCATATAGGGGCGGCTTGTTCTCTGCCCCATCAGCTGTGCATCTCCCCAGCCTCTCCTTGCCTCACACCACACCCAAGACCCGAGTGTTTTTGTTTTTTATTTAATCTGCGATTAATACCGTGTTTTTCTTTACATATTTCTCGTTTAGGCCGATACCCTCGTTCCCCAACACGGCGAACGAGCCAATAGCGAGAGGCCTAAGCCTGCCGCCCAGAGTGAGGTAAACACCGCCGACGGTCCAGAGCAATCTCGCAGTTGTGACATATCTCCCTTCTCTCTTCAAAATAATCTTCCAAGAAATGAAGATTATTTTGCGAGAGCCACAACTGCGAGATGTCTACAACGAGGCTCCGAGGTCCTCAATCCAGCGGTGATGTGGCCGCAGGGCCTGCCCTTCCGTCAGCCACACTCTTCCAGCGATCGCGATTCTGCCGTCTGTCAGACTGGCTGCACCATCGCTCCTCCAGCTTTCCCTCTACTCCCGGCAGCTCCTCCAGGGTATCCTCGGACGGCAGCTCCTCTGACGAGTCCTCGGTAGGCAGCTCCTCCGGTGCGTCCTCGGGGGGCAGCTCCTCTAGGGTGCCTTTGCACAGATGCTCCTCTGGCACGTCCTGGACAGGTAGCTCCTCCACGCCAACTGGTCGTTCGAGAGCCAGCTGCTCGCGTCTGATCCTCTCCTGCTCCTGAATGTAGTGTAAGAAGGCCATGCCTTCAAGGCCCAGCATCTCACCTTCCTGCACGTAGTTCCTCATGGTGCCGTTTTCCAGACCGTCTGATCCTGGCAAGGTCGCCAATGTCAGGGTTCGTTTTAAGGAATCAGAGCGGTCAGGTCAACGGAAACACACCTAAGATACATAAGGTTTAATGCTAAAGGGCACTATTTACATTACACAACAGGATATTTACAAGACAGACAGGAGAAGGATCCAGCGGAGCAGGCGAGGTCACATGGCGGAAAGAAGCACACACGTCAAAGTCACGGGACAACTGCTGACTTTCTGACAGGTCCGCCGATGTTTAGGCCGATACCCTCATTCCCCAACACGGCGAACGAGCCAATCGCGAGAGGCCTAAGCCTGCCGCCCAGAGTGAGGTAAACACCGCCGACGGTCCAGAGCAATCTCGCAGTTGTGACAATATATATATATATTATATACATATATATACATATATAACATATATATATATATATATATATATATATATATATATATATATATATATATATATATATATATATATATATATATATATATATATATATATATATATATATATATATATATATATATATATATATATATATATATATATATATATATATATATATATATATATATATATATATATATATATATATATATATATATATATATATATATATATATATATATATATATATATATATATATATATATATATATATATATATATATATATATATATATATATATATATATATATATATATATATATATATATATATATATATATATATATATATATATATATATATATATATATATATATATATATATATATATATATATATATATATATATATATATATATATATATATATATATATATATATATATATATATATATATATATATATATATATATATATATATATATATATATATATATATATATATATATATATATATATATATATATATATATATATATATATATATATATATATATATATATATATATATATATATATATATATATATATATATATATATATATATATATATATATATATATATATATATATATATATATATATATATATATATATATATATATATATATATATATATATATATATATATATATATATATATATATATATATATATATATATATATATATATATATATATATATATATATATATATATATATATATATATATATATATATATATATATATATATATATATATATATATATATATATATATATATATATATATATATATATATATATATATATATATATATATATATATATATATATATATATATATATATATATATATATATATATATATATATATATATATATATATATATATATATATATATATATATATATATATATATATATATATATATATATATATATATATATATATATATATATATATATATATATATATATATATATATATATATATATATATATATATATATATATATATATATATATATATATATATATATATATATATATATATATATATATATATATATATATATATATATATATATATATATATATATATATATATATATATATATATATATATATATATATATATATATATATATATATATATATATATATATATATATATATATATATATATATATATATATATATATATATATATATATATATATATATATATATATATATATATATATATATATATATATATATATATATATATATATATATATATATATATATATATATATATATATATATATATATATATATATATATATATATATATATATATATATATATATATATATATATATATATATATATATATATATATATATATATATATATATATATATATATATATATATATATATATATATATATATATATATATATATATATATATATATATATATATATATATATATATATATATATATATATATATATATATATATATATATATATATATATATATATATATATATATATATATATATATATATATATATATATATATATATATATATATATATATATATATATATATATATATATATATATATATATATATATATATATATATATATATATATATATATATATATATATATATATATATATATATATATATATATATATATATATATATATATATATATATATATATATATATATATATATATATATATATATATATATATATATATATATATATATATATATATATATATATATATATATATATATATATATATATATATATATATATATATATATATATATATATATATATATATATATATATATATATATATATATATATATATATATATATATATATATATATATATATATATATATATATATATATATATATATATATATATATATATATATATATATATATATATATATATATATATATATATATATATATATATATATATATATATATATATATATATATATATATATATATATATATATATATATATATATATATATATATATATATATATATATATATATATATATATATATATATATATATATATATATATATATATATATATATATATATATATATATATATATATATATATATATATATATATATATATATATATATATATATATATATATATATATATATATATATATATATATATATATATATATATATATATATATATATATATATATATATATATATATATATATATATATATATATATATATCGACCATGAGTCAGTCTTGTGTGCCCGATTGTCAGCCTTGTTATTACAACTTCTACTTGCCGGTTGGGGTGGATGCTGGTCACCCAACTGCCAAGGTCATCTCTAATCTCTCGCAGTTTATTTCTAGAGGTATGCCTCCACTGTTCCCTCCATTTATCACGAAGACAACTCCTGATGCTGGGTTTCAAGTCAGTATGTGGGAGAGGAAAACGAGCATCACAGGGCTGAGTTGCAGCTGCCTTGGCCTTCTGATCAGCTCGCTCATTCCCACTGATACCAACATGTGCTGGCACCCAAAACAGTTATCTTTTTACGTGCTGACATCAGTGCAAGCCAATCTTGAACCTCCCTCACCACTGGATGTGACGAGTTTAAGCTCTTGATTGCTTGCAGGGCACTACGAGAGTCACAATATATTACAACGGAATGGTTTGTAAGATCTCTAGTCATCTTGACTGCTGCAAGGATGGCATGTAACTTTGCAGTGAAAATCGAGGCTGATCGAGAAAGACTGTCAGATGCAGTCTTCCTTCTGCTTACTGCTGCAAAGCCCACACCATTTTCAGATTTCGAACCATCTGTATATATTGCATATGATCCTTGGTACTTAGAAGTGTGTTGAAGAAATATCTCTCTGACTTCTGCTTCGGATCTCTCCCCTTTCCCGATTCCGACCAAATCGAGCTCGACTTGATTAGTCCAAGGGGGGACATGGGAAGTTCCAACAGCCAGAACCTTTGTGAGATTTAAATTAAGATCTTTCACCAGATTCCTCATTCTCCTACCATAGGATCGGCTTTCCTCAAGGGGGTGAAAACCAATCTGGATGTAGGAGATCCCGGAATCCTTTGTAGTCTCGTGTAGTAAATCAGGTTCATGTAGTCCCTGTGTAATGGAAGAGGTGGTTCTCCACTCTCAGCATACAGGGACTCCACAGGTGAAGACCTGAAAGCCCCTATACAGATTCTCAGAGCTTTATTATGAACCGAGTCCAACATCCGGAGAACAGTGGGAGTTGCGGATGAATAAGCCTCACATCCATAGTCAAGTTTACTACGAATAAGCTCTCGGTAAAGCCGCAGAAGCGTTGTGCGGTCTGCACCCCAAGATAGGTGTGAAAGAACCCGCAAAATACTAAGCGCTTTTGTAGCATTCACCTTTAACTGTTTAATGTGAGGCACCCTTGTAAGCCTTGAATAAAAAAATAGACCCAGGTACTTTACCTCTTAGACAAAATGCAGTGGGTTTGCTCCTAAATAGAGGGAAGGGTGGAACTTTCCCCGTTTGTGGAAATGCATAGCCATAGTCTTGCTTGGAGAAAATTTGAACCCATGGTATGTTGCCCATTGCACAACCTGATTTATTGCAGTCTGCATGTGCCCTTGCACATCCTGTAAGCTTCCTCCTGAGCAGTAAAGTGTAAAGTCATCCACATACAGACTACATGAGACAGCACTTGGAACGACCTTTACGATGTCATTTATAGCAATGGCAAACAGGGTCACACTTAAGACACTCCCTTGTAGGACCCCTTCTAGCTGGTCTTCCAGGTTAGAGAAGCTGTTTCCCACCCTCACTCTAAACTTCCTGTCAGCAAGGAAGCTTTGTATGAAGGTAGGCAATGCTCCTCTTAAACCAATGTCATACAGCTTCATGAGTATGCCATGCTTCCAAGTAGTATCATAAGCCTTTTCAAGGTCAAAGAAGACTGCTAACATATGACGTCGCTGTGTGAAGGAATTCTGTATAGCAGTGGTCGATCTCAGTTTTCTAAACCCATATTGATATGGGGTCAGTACGTTTTCTTTTTCTAGCAGCCATGTCTACCTGAAGTTTACCATTTTCTCCATCAACTTGCAGATGCAGCTGGTGAGAGAAATTGGTCTATAATTCCCTGGTATAGAAGCGTCCTTGCCAGGTATAGGGCCAGGAATCATTATAGCTTCTTTCCATGTGGATGGCACTGTGCCCTCCCTATAGATCCTATTGAATAGATCCAACAGGAACGTTTGGGGCAGTCTTATGGCAGAGCTGCAAGCAGAGTCCATTTCCTTGTGCAAAAAATGGCAAGTTGTATGGAAGTTCTGCTGCATTGCTACTGAAGAACGACACTTGTGTGTCGTTCCTGTTCAGCCCGAAGAGTGGAGAATCGGCCAGTGTAAATTGTTCCAGAGGAGATCTCTGCCATGGATTTTGCCAGCTCATTTGCAACATCTGTTTTGTCTGTCAGGATTATACCTTCTATTTGCAGAGCAGGTGGTGATATGGATGTGCTCTTTCCAGCAATCTTATGCACCTTGTCGCATACCCATGCTAAGGGGGTCCCAGAGTTAATTAAGGAGACATATTGGGCGGTATTCATAAAGAAAAGGATATGCTTATACTTGCAAAATATGAAGGAAGTCCTTCTACTTGTATTCATAAACATTTCAAGCAAAAGCTTCTACTTTTAGAGCAAAAGAATATCCTTATAATCACATAAAAGTAAATGGTTATACATAAAGAAGACCGTTTACTTCATTTAAAGAGCATATGCTTCGAAAAAGCTGAGTCTGGTCAGTAGCAGATTTTGGTCTGTTTTAAAATTAATAAGCTCTAATTTTTTTTAGCACAAGTCATTAGTTTTTAGGTCGGTAGAAGGGAGGTTAAAAAAAATTGATTTGCGGTAGAAAAAACAAGCAGATTCATTCATAACAAGCTGAAATCTACCAGAAAAAAATAGCTTTGTCCGAAAATGCGCGACAGGTGTTGTTCTGCAATAATACCCCCTAACCTTAACCTACCCAACGTTACTTGAATTACAAGGGGGGAGGAAAAAAGCTTCTTTTTTTCAATTAAACTTCCCCCACTCCCTTAACGTAACTAAAACTGGCCTAGCCTAACCTAACCTAACCTAACCTACCCAAACCTAGCCTAACCCACCTAACCTTACCTAAAGTATGGGGAGGGCTGGGGGCATTTTTTTTTTTTTTTTCGATGGAAAAAGTGATCAGATTTATAATCAGCACATCGAAGTGTATCAGAAATAAGTAGTTTAAACCCCTTAATCGTATCCCTGACCTCTGCGATAATAATACCACCACAAGTACCTCGCCTGTGATGCTGACGGACAAGAGTGCTTTAGAGTGACAAAGGTAAGTTTACAATCACCATTAGCAGGAAGAAGAGAATGTAATGTATCTGGTATTATTGTGCTGGTAACCTTGTAGTGTTGTCCAAGAATGTTTCCATGAACCAAAATAAATATCTGGAGCTACTTTGTGATTGTGTGTTGATTTTATAAGCGGACGCGGTCAATGTTTATGTTGCGTACGGTATATAAATAAAACTTATTTTCTTTATAGACATCTAAATATGGTTTTATAGCAAAATAGCCAACATACTGAAGTGAAGGCCGTTCACAGTGCGACTACAAGAGTTATTCTACTATGTCTGATGTAATTAACAAGACTACCTATTTAGCTGAGAAAATGTAACAACAATCACAACACACAACGCAATACTAAACTCTTTCTTATCTTGACAGCACAAATGAAATCTTACAAGTTCCAACATGTAACTAAGCGCTCCCGAAACACGAGTCAACCTTTAACTTCTGCTTGGAGGATATCCTCGCAAGTAAAAGGTAATCATTATGAATATGGAAAGAAAGATTTACTTATACTTCTACTTTTTGCTTCAGAGAATTACCTTGTACTTCTACCTTATGCTTACAAGGATATCCTTCATTTTTATGAATATGGCCCATTGTCTCCACGATGTCCGCCTAGCCTTCTTTAGCACACGCCTGGCCTTGGCTCGGGTCTTTTTGCACTGGATCAAGGTTACATCGCTTGGGCGTTGTTTCAACTTCCTTAATGCAGCTTTTCTTGCTCTGACAGCTTGTTGGCATTCATCAGACCACCATGGTACCGGAGGTCGACGGTACTGCCCGCTACTTCTTGGAATTGATGCTTCTGCTGCACGGTGAATTCGTGATGTGAAGTGATTAACAGCAGCTTGGACACACTGGAAATCATTCACAGATCCTTGCAATACTGCAGTTGATCTAATAAGATTCCAGTCTGCATGTTCAAGTCGCCATCTCTGCACTCCATTGGCTGGAATACCATTCACCAGCTCCAAAAGTATTGGATAGTGGTCACTTCCATGTAAGTCTTCCATGACCTGCCAAGTGAAATTCAACTGTGAATCAGGTGAACCAATTGACAGGTCAATATTGGAGAATGTCCCAGTTTGAATTTGAAAATGTGTGGGTGCGTCACTATTCAGTAAAACTGCATCTACTCTTGAGAACAAGGACTCCAAGGCCCTTCCTCGAGGGTTGCACAAAGTGTCTCCCCAGAGGTGATGCCGACAATTGAAGTCTCCCAAGAGTAGAAATGGATGAGGCAACTGCCCAAGTAAATCTTCCAAATCATCTATGTTGGGATTATGTGGAGGGAGGTAGATTGATGCAACAGTGTAAGGTCGTGCCAAGCCTATTCTCACAGCCTTCACCTGCAGTGTCGTCTGCAGGTGGATGGCCTGGAAGGGAATATCCTGATGTACCATCACTGCTACTCCTCCATGAGGTCCATTATCAAAGGTTCCATAATGGGCTTGAACTTGGAATCCTCTCAGGGAAATTGGACGATTTTCCCTGATCATAATCTCTTGTAGGCATGCACAAACTGGATTACATGAAGCTATCAGATGTTGCAGTTCTTCCCATTTTGCATGAATTCCCTGACAATTCCATTGGATTAGGGTATCCAGTTCTTCAGGTTGACAAACTACTTCATAAGGTGTTTGGCAGCACCTGTGGTTAAGGCCCGCCCACACCTTTAGGCTGTCCCTTTCCAGCATCTTGGGAGTACCTTTTGATGGGTTGTTTAACTGTGGAACTAGTGTCCACAGGCTTCCCCTGGACAGGCCCAGAATTTCTCTGCTTGTGCAAAGGACGGACCCGAGCCCTCGATTCAGGAGCACTCCGTCCAGCAGTGGAGGCCCCCGCGGACGTGGCAGCCTCAGGAGCCCCTGCCCGGTGGCTCCAAAGACCCGAGTCTATGAAGAGTCCCTTGAACAGGCTCAGGATTCCTCTGCCTGTGCAAAGGGCGTACCTGAGCCTTTACTTCAGGGGGATTCCGCCCAGCAGCAGCGGCCCCCGCAGATGCGGTGGCAGCCGAAGCTGTCACCGTTGAGGCCTCTGGAGCCCGAACTGATGGCTCCAAAGACCTTACTTTGGGAGGAGGAGCCTCCTCAATAGACCCCCCACTCCCACTCCGCCCCTGGTGCAACTCACCAGAGGCACCTTCAGCATTTGCGGACTGAGGTTTAAAGGTAGTGGCAATGTGTGTGGTGTTAGAAGTATTGGAGGGTAAGGGATGGCGGGAAGGAGGATGGGCTAGAACTGAGGCAAAGGACTTACCCGGCTGTGCAAACGGCACACGAGCACGTCGCTTTGCTTCTGCAAAACTAACTTTCTCCTTGCTCCTTATTACCAATACTTCTTTTTCAAACTTGTACCTTTTACATTGCTTAGAAGAAGCTTCATGATCTTCTTTGCAGTGGTAACAGCATATTGGATCTGGACAGTTATCATCTCCTTGATGACCTGTTGTACCACATTTCACACATACCCTTGGTTGTCCATTTTCCTTAAATCGGCAAGTGTTGGCTCCATGACCATAACCCTGGCAGTGGAAGCACCGCATAGGGTTGGGAACATATGGCTTTACCTTGAGGTGATACCATGCCAATTTAACTGATTCAGGTAGGACCTAACGATTCAAAAGTTAGAAGAAGAGCTGGTGTCGACCGTTCCAAACCATCAACTTTCTTCTTAAAACGTTTCACCGCCACTACACCAAAACTCTTTAGTTCCTCTAACAGCTTCTCCCCAGAACACCTCATCAGGTCTCGGGAAAAGACAACTCCCCTACACTGACTGAGAGCCCTGCGAGGAGAACATGAGACTTGAGCCCCAGGAATGTCGCACACCGCACGCAGACGATCACTCTCGTCTGGCGACGAAACCTCAACCATAAGGCTACCATCTCGCTGTGGGGCGATGCGAGGATCACGCTGACACACGTCAACCATCTCCGATGTACCCCAAAAATATCAAGATCCATGATAGACACACCATCAATGGTCCCCACCACCAGAAACTTACTATATGATACACTTTAATATTTACCAGGTAAGATTTCCCCAATGGATTGAGGAGGACTTTTCTCCTTCTTACCTGGTCTGGAAGTTCGGGATCCATCACGATTCCCATTCCCGCCCCATGGAATCTGGTAAGGTTCCAGAGTGACAACATGTGATGTTCCAGAGGGATCGGCCGGGGGACTGCGAAGGTCGTCAGGGAGAGAGCAAGTTCCTTGCAAATTTGCAGAAATCATACAAATTATAAATCCCCACTTCCCCACCCCCCCACCCACCATGGAGTCCAACGAGGGGAAGCCACAGTCGGGACTCAAACTTTCCCAACAGCCACAGGGGCAGTGAGGAAATACACGCAATCACCACTACAGTGCTGATGGTAGTCGCGGGACCCGCGCGCCACCGACCGGACAGCGCCCGCTTGACCCCAGCCATATTTGACCAGCCGATTGACTTGACCGGGCCTTGATCAAGCCACCCGTCCAACCAGAATAGAGGACCAAAGAGGTGTGTTGCTAGCTGCAGGGCGCAGCGCGCAGCACCGTTCAACCTCGAGGACCCCCATCTCCCGATAATACGGGACGCCACGCACGGCAAACACACGTTGGAGAGTTCTCCCTGGCCCAAGATGGAATGAACCAGGGGTGGGTGCTTCATCCCCTCTCACAGGCCCTGGTGCACCAGGAAGCCACTCTGTCTCATCCCTCACTAGTGACCCCTCCAGTATGGGTAGCCCTCTGGTCCGGCTCACCAGTTCATTGGGACCTCAAGCCCCCCCACCGCGGCAAGGCGGCTTCCGTTAGGGGGGATTCAACTGTGAATCAGGTGAACCAATTGACAGGTCAAGTTTGAATTTGGAAGTGTGTGGGTGCATCACTGTTTAGTAAAACTGCATCTACTCTTGAGAACAAGGACTCCAAGGCCCTTCCTCGAGGGTTGCACAAAGTGTCTCCCCAGAGGTGATACCGACCATTGAAGTCTCCCAAGAGTAGAAATGGATGAGGCAACTGCCCAAGTAAATCTTCCAAATCATCTATGTTGAGATTATGTGGAGGGAGGTAGATGGATGCAACAGTGCAAGGTCGTGTCAAGCCTAATCTCACAGCCTTCACCTGCAGTGTCGTCTGCAGGTGGATGGCCTGGAAGGGAATATCCTGATGTACCATCACTGCTACTCCTCCATGAGGTCCATTATCCAAGGTCCCATAATGGGCTTGAACTTGGAATCCTCTCAGGGAAATTGGACGATTTTCCCTGATCATAATCTCTTGTAGGCATACACAAACTGGATTACATGAAGCTATCAGATGTTGCAGTTCTTCCCATTTTGCATGAATTCCCTGACAATTCCATTAGATTAGGGTATCCAGTTCTTCAGGTTGACAAACTACTTCATAAGGTGTTTGGCAGCACCTGTGGTTAAGGCCCGCCCACACCTTTAGGCTGTCCCTTTCCAGCATCTTGGGAGTACCTTTTGATGGGTTGTTAAACTGTGGAACTAGTTTCCACAGGCTTCCTTTGGACAGGCTCAGAATTTCTCTGCTTGGGCAAAGGACGGACCTGAGCCTTCGATTCAGGAGCATTCTGTCTCGCAGCGGAGGCCCCTGTGGATGTGGTAGCCTCAGGAGCCCTGCCTGGTGGCTCCAAAGACCCGACTCTATGAAGAGTCTTTTAAACAGACTCAGACTTCCTCTGCCTGTGCAAAGGGCGTACCTGAGCCTTTACTTCAGGGGGATTCTGCCTAGCAGCAGAGGCCCCCGTGGATGTGGTGGCAGCTGAAGCTGTCACCGTTGAGGCCTCTGGAGCCTTAACAGATGGCTCCAAAGACCTTACTTTGGGAGGAGGAGTCTCCTCAATAGACCCTTCACTCCTACACCGTTTCTGGTGCAACTCACCAGAGGCACCTTCAGCATTTGCGGACTGAGGTTTAAAGGTAGTGGCAATGTGTGTGGTGTTAGAAGTATTGGAGGGTAAGGGATGGCGGGAAGGAGGATGGGCTAGAACTGAGGCAAAGGACTTACCCGGCTGTGCAAACACCACACGGGCACGTCGCTTTGCTTCTGCAAAACTAACTTTCTCCTTGCTCCTTATTACCAATACTTCTTTTTCAAACTTGTACCTTTTACATTGCTTAGAAGGAGCTTCATGATCTTCTTTGCAGTGGTAACAGCATATTGGATCTGGACAGTTATCATCTCCTTGATGACCTGTTGTACCACATTTCACACATACCCTTGGTTGTCCATTTTCCTTAAAACGGCAAGTGTTGGTTCCATGACCATAACCCTGGCAGTGGAAGCACCGCATAGGGTTGGGCACATATGGCTTTACCTTGAGGTGGTACCATGCCAATTTAACTGATTCAGGTAGGACTAACGATTCAAAAGTTAGAAGAAGAGCTGGTGTCGACCGTTCTAAACCATCAACTTTCTTCTTAAAACGTTTTACTGCCACTACATTAAAATTCTTTAGTTCTTCTAACAGTTTCTCCTCAGAACACCTCATCAGGTCTCGGGAAAAGACAATTCCCCTACACTGATTGAGGGTTTTGTGAGGAGAACATGAGACTTGAGCCCCAGGAATGTCGCATATTGCACGTAGACGGTCATCCTTGTCAGGTGACGAAACCTCAACTATCAGGCTACCATCTCGCTGTGGGGTGATGCGAGGATCACATTGACATACCTCAACTATCTTCCAATGTACTTCAAAGATATCAAGATCCATGATAGATACACCATCAATGGTCTTCACTACTAGAAACTTACTATATGATACACTTTAATATTTACCAGGTAAGATTTCCTTAATGGATTGAGGAGGATTTTTCTCCTTCTTACCTGGTTTGGGAGCTCGGGAACCACTACGATTCCCATTCTTGCCCTATGGAATCTGGTAAGGTTCCAGAGTGACAATATGTGATGTTCCAGAGGGATTGGCCAGGGGGATTGCGAAGGTTGTCAGGGAGAGAGCAAATTCTTTGTAAATTTGCAGAAATCATGCAAATTATCAATCTTTATTTCCTCACCCCCCATCCAACGAGGGGAAGTTATAGTCAGAACTCAAATTTTCCCAACAGCCACAGGAAATATACGCAATCACTATTACAGTGCTGATGGTAGTCGCGGGACCTGTGCTCTACCTGCTTGACCCTAGCCATATTGACCAGCCGATTGACTTGAACGGGCCTTGATCAAGCCACCCGTCTAACCAGAATTGAGGACCAAAGAGGTGTGTTGCTAGCTGCAGGGCACAGCGTGCAGCATTGCTCAACCTCCAGGACTCCTGTCTCCTGATAATATGGGACGCCACGCACGGCAAACACGTTGGAGAGTTCTCCCTGGCCCAAGATTGAATGAACCAGGGGTGGGTGCACCATCCCCTCTCATAGGCCTTGGGGCACCAGGAAGCCATTTTGTCTCATCCCTCACTGGTGACTCCTCCAGTATGGGGTGAGGTAGGAGTTGGTCTGCCTCTGTCCAGTTTCCTCTCTTTCAACAGCAGCAACAGTCTGGGTTATTGCTGTCATGGCGACCGCCTTATTCTGCACACTTGTAATTGCCAGAAACTCTTTTTCGTTGGAGGTGTCCGGTGTCGGCTGGGGAGGTGCTTCCTTCCTCTTAGGAGGTCGAGGAACATTTCCCATTTGTTCTGTCCCTAGACATGGGTGTCTGGGGGAGAAGTAACAAAGTCTGGTGGTTTGTTTAGCAACATCTTGTCGTTTAAGGGCCGCCTCTTTCCTGACAGAGCAAGCCAGGTTCCAGGTGTGATGCCTTTTGGCACAGTTGGGACATTTGGCCCTTTGGCCTTCCTTGTGTGCCTTAAGGCACACACCATACTTCTGGGACTTGAAGCGCCAAAGTGGCTCAAGCACATAGGTTCAAAGGTTTCAGGAGGCCCAGTTACCCAAATCAAGGGTAGTGATTGGGGCTTCTTTCAGGGTCAAGAGGACTTGCCATATTGTGTAAGTTATGCCAAATTCGACAGGAGCTGCTTACAGTGCTTCTGTATAACACGGACATCATGCCCACGAACTAAGGTAGAAATATTCAATGGAAAAAAATGATTTAAAGCACAAAACTACTCGTTTTGTGACTATTCGCACATGCAAAAGAATCATAAACCAAAATATGTTAAGGCAAAATTACCAAAATAAGATTCCTCATATACAATTGTGAATGAGATCCAAGGTCGAGGAGTTTTGGTGACTGCTTGCGAGAAAAAAAAATCTCCGAGCACCCAATCTTCACACTTTGAAGAAACCTGAAACATTTTATCATGTCTCTGAAAAACCTTACTTACAGAATACAGTATGTATGCATATATGTATATATGTGTATATATATGTACATATGTATATGTGTGTGTGTGTGTGCGTGTGCACGTATCACACATATATTCACGTTGATATGTCAACCGCTCTGCTATTTATTCATCTCTTCCGATCACACTAGACATACCAAGATCGTGTTGGCTTTCCCCTTCCGCAAAAACTCTGTATTAATGTAACACTTTTTTATCACCGACTGTCACATGCTAAACACATGACTTATATCTATTCTTAGACGACTGTGCGAGATGATAGGCAGACCTTGGTTGGCACAGTTGGGACATTTGGCCCTTTGGCCTTCCTTGTGTGCCTTAAGGCACACACCATACTTCTGGTACTTGAAGCGCTGAAGTGGCTCAAGCACATAGGTTCTGAGGTTTTATGAGGCCCAGTTACCCAAATCAAGGGTAGTGATTGGGGCTCCTTTCAGGGTCACCAGGACTTGCCTGGTTGGGGTCTTCCCTTTCGACCTTCGATCTGTGGATGTGGCGTGATCAGATCTACATTATAAGAAACTGAGAAGTCAAGTAACACCAACTTGACTCTCCTACCTTTGGGATTCAGTGGTGAGATACACACTTTCCTCTTTCCTCTTTCCATTCCTCTTTAAGTTCCTTCGTTTCCTGTAGGAAATTCAAACAATAACCATATCCTGATCTCTGATAACCCGGATTGATAACCGAAACGGGTTTTTCTCTGCATCTCCAATGCTCTCACCAGTTGGTAGGCATTGTCGAAGCCTTCCCTTGAACTTTGGGAAATGCCAGACTTTCCCTCAGAGTCTGTCTCCGGCCTAGGTCGTTTCGGACCGCACTTTCGGCTTGGATTCTGAGCTTTAGTCAGAAGCCAGAGAGGAAGTCAGAAGTCTCCCTGTTTTAAGGCCTGGAGATGCCAGCACGAGAGTCCATCTATTGGACAATCTCATAGACAGACATGTTTATTGATGATGGGTTCTCTGTCTTTGTCTGTTTTAGCAGCAAGTATGACAGCCTGTGCTTTTGATTTTTTCATGCCACTAGAAGCCATAATGGCTTCAGAGTGTCGTGTTCAGTGCCTTGCAAGGTTCGTCTGTGGATTTGATGAATTATTTGCCATGTAAGTAAGTAGTTATTTCACCCTCTCACGCCCTCACCTCGTTCAAGGAGGACGTATGAGAAGAAGTCAGAGGTCTCCCTGTTTTGGGTGCAGGCCTGAAGGTGCCAGCACGAGATAATCTCATGGACAGACATGTTTTTGATGATGGGTTCTCTGTCTTGTCCATTTTAGCAGGTCTGACCTTGGAAGGTTCGTCATTTATCTTGGTTTGTGCGGGATTTGGTGAATTATTTGCCCTCTCGCCCCTAACAGCTATAGGGATGTTGAGAGGGTATACACAGCCAATAGCCATTGTGCCCGGCACTCACGGGGGACCTGTGTGAGTGCCAACGACGCCATGACTGTTTGACCTCGAGCCTCCCGAGAGAGTCCAGTCGATTGACCTGGGTCAGGACACCCTTCTTGGTGGACTAAGGGACTAAAGTGGCGTGTTGCTAGCCGCAGGGCGTACTCATACACGGCATCGCTCAACCTCCAGGAGTCCCGTCTCCACTGCGCACAACAGCGCCACGCACGGCAAACTCTGGCCTCTCCCTGGGGAGAGACCAGAGAGAAGCCATTCCATCTACAAGATAGGCATCACTGATTGGAACTATTTGGTCATCCCTCTCCAGTGAGCCAGCCACTCAAAGACTGGTTCATCTCAGAGAGGGAGATCACGGTCCTGCACCTTTTCAAGGCGGTTCCAGATGCAGGACGGCAAACACAGCGCGCGATGTCTTGAGTAGTTACGGGGCGATCTCGTAATCGTAGTCGTAATTTGTGAAGGCGTGAAGGCGGGAACGTGAAGTGGCGTTGCCTCGCCTACGAAAAAACATTATTATTATTATTATCATTATTATTATCATTATTGTTATTATCATTATCATTATCATTATTATTGTATGTCATTATTAGTATTAGTATTAGTAGTATTATTATCAGTATCATTAATATTGTCACTATTATTATTATCATTATTCCTATTGTTATTATTATTATCAGTATTATTATTACTATCATTATTATTATTGTTATCGTTAGCATTGTTATCACTATTATTTTTGTTATTATTATTATTATTATTAGTTAGTGTTATTATTATCAGTATTATTAGTTAGTATTATTATTAGGTATTATTATTAATGTTATTTTTTTTTAATATTTTTAAATCATAAACGTTATCAGCATCAGACGATGACGTTGTTGTTGTTGTTATTATTAGTATTGTTATTACTATTATAATTATTATTATTAATATATCTCTATTATAATTTTTCTTTAAGCGTTAAAGTTTTATTACAAGTATAGTATAATAATAATTATTAGATTATTAGTATTATCCCAATAATTAAAATCATTATTACTGTTTTTATCATTATCATCACCATCATTATTATGATTATTGTTATTATTATAATTATTATTATTATTATTATTATCATTATTATTATCATTATTATTATTATTATCATTATTATCACCATTAGAATCCCTATTACTTATTATAACTATTAGTAGTAATAGTAGTATTACTATTATTATCATCATTACTACTATTATTATTATTATAAATGTATACCATAAAGGATTAAAGATCCGAAAAGAGAATGAGAGAGAGAGAGAGATATGCATATAACAGGAATGAAATCGAAGTAAACTAAAAAAAATAATAATCTTAATTATAAAAAGTAAAATATCCGTGAAATACGACAAAAAACTGTAGTGTAATGATAAGTGTTATAATAAGTTTAATAATGATAATTACTAGTATCTTCCCTATCATTATTATTATTACTATTATCACTAACATTATCATCACCATCATTATTAGTAGTAGTAGTAGTATCACTATTGGATTAAAGATCATAAAAGAGAATGAGAGGGAGATATGCATATAATAGGAATAAAATGGAAATAAACTAAACACTTATAAAAACATTATTATTATTATATAACGCTATGTATTCGTGAAACAAGACAAAGTTGTACTAAACTGCTTTATAATTTGCTATGACAGTATAAAATCTTGTCCAAAAATGAGTCAATAAAAGAGTTAGCCATATAAAAACAATAATTATAATTCGGAAATCATAAAAGTTACTGTTGACACCTTCCATTGATTTATGTTGTATAGTTGTTTTTCATACATAATCCTTATTGATCTACTTAGCTGTCAAAGTCGTCACTATTTTTTAATTTCACGTTTGTTATATTATTCATAACATTTATATTTTCCAAGAGAAGAAAGAAGCCGATCACAAGAAAGACCTTGGTAAGTGGTACCCGCCGCAAGGGAAACTCGGTAGCTACAAATAAATTGGTAAGTAATCCAAATCCTTTATTCGCTTGATGCTGACCATTCCGTTTTCCCTTTTGTCTTTAATCAAAGATCAATGCATATATCTGTTGATGACGTTGCTCATTTAATTGAGCTGTAATGTTGTAATGGACTGATTTTACTTTGTTATTTTCAATTCCGATTTACCCTCGTCAGCTGTAGTATCAACATCTTTTAAAAGCAACACAATAGCACAATTAAAATGATTATCGCTCAATAGCATCCTAGAATGTATTCTTAGAATTAAAAAAAAAAAAAAAAAAAAAAAAAAAAAAAAAAAAAGATAAATAAGAACAGTTAGAAGGGAAAAGCATATAAGTGGGGTGAATGGTAAAATATTATAGTCAGCCATCTAAATATCCATAGAAAACAAAACTATGACATTTAATATAGAAAATGGCTTACATTAAGCCTTAACTTTAATTTTCACATACATAAGTTGCTGTTGAACACCCTTTCATTTCATATCAGTAAATAAAACGAAGAAGCTTTCAGAAAGTTTTTTATCTATTGAATATGTTTGGGCGCCTAACACCGATTTTCCAATGAACAATATATTTTTTCAATAGTTTTCGTCGTATTTCGAACGAATCTAGCATTCATATCCTCCGCAAATGAAGCACAGCTACGATATCGGTCCCGTTAGCTGGAGAGGGCATGATACATATCAGGGAGTTTGGGTGAGGAAAATTCGAGAAATATCGGTAATACACGAATGGTAAATGCCTGGGACTACTCCTACCTCGGACTTGTTACCATCAAAGAGTGACTTGTGTGACTGCAATACCGCCGACAAAGCATCACTCTGAAAACTGGGAAGATGATTCAGAGTGGGCAACTCCCCTGGGGACTCGTTATCATCTGTCAGGCGTGGGTATTCTTCCTGCAACTCTGCTGTCGCAACCTGCGGGAACTCATCAACCGGGGTGACTACGGAGAGAAAGCTCCCAGTGTTTAACTTTACTGGTTTATAACCCAGGTTTACAACCCATACATTAATGGTGTTACTCGTCTTTCTGCAAAGAGATCTTGGTATTAATAAATCCCCTATACTTCCTTCTATCAAGACTTCATTGTCGGGAATACGAACTGTTGCGGATTTACCAGAATGGGCCGGCATCATTATTGTTCTCTTCACTCGTGCACATGGTGAGGAAGGGTTTCTGAAAAGGGAACTTAAATTAAAAATTCCTTCTTGTTTCACCTTTACTGCTAACACACCGAGTGAGGGGGAATCTGTGAAGTTGACTGGTAACTCTATGTCTCCAATTCTCAGAAACGAATAGCTGGGCTTATTATTGTGCTGCCAAATGAAGGAAAAGCGTCTGAGAAAGTTGATGCCTATTAATACATCACCTGGAAAGTGACAGTCTTCGACCACGATGAAGCGATGTACTGCTCTCTGTTCACGAGGAATGTCAACTCTGAGGTCTCTCTCTTCAATGGTATGGAGACCTCGACCTAAAATACCAGCCAGGGCTCGAGCCGTACGCCCCCGAGAAGTCAGGTGTAAGCCCAATACAGTTGAATGTTTTATTAGTGAAACTGAACTACCGGAGTCAATGAAGCACTTCAGCCTCTTGCCTGCTACGCACAGCTCAGTTATGGGTCTCCTGGTTAACACCTTCCGGGCTGGCCTGGCTCTCACTCTTCGATCCCTTTGGGGTTTTGGTGACCTGACAGAGTTAATGTTATTGACCTGAGCTGGACCCGTCGAATTCCGAGCCAGAGGGGCGTGGGCCATTACCTGTCCGGCCTGCTGGAAAGGGACAGTTAAAACGGAAGTGACCTGCGCGTGCACATCGCCAGCACACCTGTCCCCTTGGTTTTTCCCGACATTCGTACGTAGTGTGACCAAAATCCCTGTGATAGGCACAATACGGTTTAATAACAGGTGGGTCTTGTCTCCTAAACCCTTCGTCAGCTGCTGCGGCCACGGGTAGTGGACGTCGCGGCTCCCGTAATGGCGCACGTGTGGCTCGGGCAAGATACAGCTTGTTTGCTTTAGCAGCAATATCACACAAAGGCAGGTCATCACACGCAACTAAACAATCTGAAAGATAAGAAGGTAAACCTGCTAAAAAAAACCGCCTTATGAGACATGTTGGTTCTCCCATTTCGAGAGGGTAATCCCGGGCTCCCAAGTACACTGCGCCTTCGACCTCGAGCAGGAAATCCTGAGGGGTCTGCCCATCTCTCATGGACTTCCTTTGTAAGGTGGCAAATAAATCATTGCTGCAACTGGTACCACGGAACTTCTGCCGCAAGAGTATCTTGAAGTGTAACCATGCTAAGATTGAGTCGAACTGTGGGGAGTTAATAACTAACTCTGCATTGTTTTTACAAAAACACCGAGCTAGACGTATTCGGTCTCCGTCGGTCTGTCCATGCAACTCGATGCGCCGCAGCCAACTCTCTAACACCTGATTCCTAAGCATGACGTCGGAAGTGGGAGACGCCTCGAAATAAGGGATCTGGCAACCGTCTAGTCTAACCTGGGGAGAATAATTTACATGAGAATAATTTACCGCTGCGGCCGATGCCACGGGCCCGGAGCGTACCTGGTTTACCTGGGGAAAACTAGCGCTGGTTACTGGATTAACGGGGTTGGTATGATTATGTAATACACTGGCAGACAGGTGGGTCATGGCTTCCACAAGTTGGTTGATCCTTTCGCTTTGCCCCCTTAATGCACTCGTTAATTCATTTATACCACTCTTCGCTTCATTCATTCCCTCACGGGCGGTTGACATTCCCCCGTGAGCGTCACTCATACACTGTCTAAGTTCACCGATACTGGTCCTTGTATCACGCAGGCTATTCATTACCGAGTGGAACATTTGGAAAGTTAAGTTGAATTCATTATCTGTATTAGCTGTAACATCTGTAACATCTGTAACATCTGTAACATCTGTAACATCTGTAACATCTGTAACATCTGTAACATCTGTAACATCTGTAACATCTGTAACATCTGCAACATCTGCAACTTCCTGCATGTTAGTATTAGAAATAGGGTTTTCCGGTATATTAACCTCAGTGTTCCCTTCAGGACCGCCACTCTCATTTTCGGCAGCTATGAACTGACTTTCTGGCTCACCCTCATTCATTCCAGCTGGAGTTTGCACAACCCCGCTGCGCGTAGTTGTGGGCATCACTAAAACAATGGATTGTAGATAAAGGGAAAACAAAAATAATACAGAATTAAAATTATTATTACGTTAATCGTCAAACTCTACGACGCCGTAATGCGTAACAAAGGCGACGTCACTAACATCAGGTTAGTTATATCCGGCAAGCCAAAAATCTGCTTTTACACTAAGCACACCAAAGTCATCAATGCGTTACTTGTCACCATACACATCAGCGGGATTAACCGAGAGGGCGCACTTACAACTGATAATTATAAATATCCTACACCTAATCCTATGGTCCGTTTACAATATATTAAATCCAGGCAAACAAAAAAAACTAACTGCTTGCATGCGTTGGTGCTGTGGTATGGGTTCTTACAGAGGGAAAAAAATGCATCTGTAATAAATCACGACGCTGCCGCCAATTTACAGCTGAAGCGAATGGCTACAGCTGTGTTGCAAGTGAAACGTGGTAGCGTTTGTGGCATGAGCGACAAGGCATCGCGGATCAGCCCCAATACAGCGAGCAATATGGGCGTTCGTCCGAATTATCTTGCTTGCTTAGACAATCATCATCTTGGGTTTCAATTACTCTATTATTTGTACTCTTAAACCCTATGTGTAATTCTGCCAGATGAAGGATGGAGTTAAGGAAACGAATAATCGTAGGTAGTGGATCCCGATTATATTATAAATACAAAACATTAACAAGAAACATAAAACACGAAGAAATATAAAACGCGAACAAGGAATGTAAAATACGAACAAGAAATGTAAAATACGAACAAGAAATGTAAAATACTAAGAAGAAATGTAAAATACTAACAAGAAATGTATAACATCACATTAAAATTAACTACAAGCAGCAGCGGTCACTATACGGCACAATCACTGGGGCACACATATAAATGTTCTCAAACTCCACAGGTGAGCACAGTAAGGTCACGAAGCGGCACTATACATAACCTGACAGTGGTGGCGATGTGGTGCGGTTTGTGGAGATAGCGCCGCCCGAGCAAAAAGAATCCGCGCCAGGACCAAAGCTGCGTGTAGCAGAACCTGGAAGAGCTCCGGTCGTCGCTACCTGCTGTCTGCCTTCCTGCGACCCCCCGGCACGCTCACCTCAGCTGGCGCGAACCACCGCGACGACAGGTGGATAGCCAAACAAGCTAGGGGCTGATAGCTGGCTCGTCGCTGATCCACGCAGTTTATTGCAGACGCGTTGCAAGCACGAAGATGTGTCGGTCTATAGTAATGGTCATAGGATATCAGATCCCTACAAGGTCCTCAGCAGCACAAAATGACATTACATGTTAGATCAGGCGAAGATCCGTACGGGCGTTAACGTCGGCAGCAAACAAGGGATGAAAATGAGGTATGGGTATAAGGGCGAGAATGGCGTGCCACTACACCCTGCCGGTCCACAAAATCTTCACCTCATGGTCCGGCAGGAGAGCCCAAACCCAGTAACAGTTTTACCAACACCTTACCTCAAGCATTATCTCGGACTCTTCCAGGTCGTCGTTGACGGGAATCGCGATCAATCTCCGCCGTTCCTTATCGGACAGCGGAAGGTTTGTTTCGCGGCCTCGGCGATGAACTGATGATGGACTGTTTTTTTCTGTAATGACACGATGTCTTACAGTTCGGGCACAATACTTCCACAGGCAGTACACCGTGATTCCGCGGGTATAATAAACTCGCGTCGTTATTTCGATGATATTTTACTTCATTGTAAAATATCATCGAAATAACGACGCGAGTTTATTGTTTATTGTTTTCTGACAATTGGTGCTTACCGTGACGGTGAGATTGCCAGCAGGCACTCCTGCCGCCATGGTGTATGTCGCATAGCCTCATTACCAGCACGGCGGTTGTTGTAGGCGGTCCCTGTCTCAGGAATTGTGTATGCCCACAATTCTCTAAGTAATGCACGAGTGTGGCGTTTGGCTCGCCGCAGTGTATGCAACACCTCTCTTCGCGGTCTACTGTCTCTATGATCTGTCATGTACAGTGGAAACCTAGGCGCATTCTGTGAAGAATGACTTCGGTACCTCTGTTGATTATCTCAGAGAGTGCCAGTGGTTCATAGCCTGTGGCGTCTGAGTACCAGCTGGCCGAGGGGGAGGATCTCGTTTCCTCTCTGTGAAGCTGCAGGAGAAAGGTTTGAATTTCAACCGCCTTCTTCTAGGCCCAGCTTCTATTGTCACGTGATGATCTATTTCATATCTGATTGGTTCTATTGTGCTGCACGTCATTGCCTTTAGTCACGTCACGTTTCAGCGCAAATCTAATAGGCTCGTTTGATTTCCTTTGCATAAGTCATGCGACTTGTCATTGGCGCTGGGGGCTGGATTTTACACCTTTATTACATTTGTTACCAATTTGCGAAGAAAATTATATGAAAGAAGACTTTCAAAGAATAATGTGTTCTACTGCTTGGTAAGCTCAAAATCTGTATTTAAGGTGTTAGGTATCATTTCCAATAATACCGTCTTGACATATGTTCAAGTTTCTTTGGCGTTAATTCATATGGAGTTCAAGATTCACATGCGTAAACAACGGAAGACGAAATATGTCTTGAGAACTCGTGTCTAAGTTTCCATACTGATCTGTTTGTTGTTCAGGATTCTTTTCATTTTCTGAAAAATGGTTTAAGAAATGCCAAATCTTTGCTTTATTTCCCTTACGCTCCTATCGTCATCAGTAATTAATTCATGAAACGGAATGAGCATTAAGCCATAAAATAAGGAAAGTAAAGATCCCTAATTTTTTTATTTTTTGTTCGTAGTTCCATCTAGTCATCAGTAATAGTTCTACCTAAATAAAAATGAAGCTACACATAATTACAGTGTTTCTATCTGCAATCCTTATTCTGGGCACTTTGTTTGCACATTACCAAGCCTTCTGATTTCTTGATAATGATTTTAAACCATTCCGTTCACTGGTCTCATCGACCGCGATTGCCAAATGTTGCAGTCACTCCTGTATCCGTTCTCCTGCATTTCGGATGTTGTTGATGTTCGTCCTCCAATATGGAGACGTTTCGAGACGTTTTTCTCTCATCATTACAGCTCCGCAACGATTGAAAAATTTGGAGGACTTAGACCTCTTTCCTTATCATATCTATTTCTTCAGAGCTTACACTTTACGTAGCGAGTTATTTTCAATGCAAACATCTTATCATACTTAATGCTCTCCTAGTTATTTTCATTTTTTTTCTAGGTTTTCTTGGTTCATGCGCTATGAAATACATATAGACATTTTTGTTTTTCTCATACGCACACATACACACATGCACACTCACTCACACACGAAAACAAACACACACACGCACACATGCACACTCACACATACGCATACAAACATTCATACACACACGCACACACATGCTCACAAACACACATGGTCACACATACATACACACTCACACATACACTTACACACACACGCACATATACACATACACATGCTCACACACACACAAACATATTCACACACATACACACACGTGCACACACTCGCGGAGGTGGAAGGAGTTCAAACAACCCTCGACATCTCCAGAGCGGAAGAGCAAACGAGGGAAATGCTTCCCATCGTAAAAGCGAGAGAAATGGCTAACACTCAAGAAGCCAGAACTGACATCGCAGAAACGGGAGAGTCTGACATTCGATGCGTCAGTAGACATCATTCGCATCTAGGGTTTGGACATTCCTCACGTCATGATCAAGTTGGACAGAATCCCAACCTGCTCCGCGGTCGACAACGGGTTCTTCCTTCCTCTTAGGAGGTCGAGGAGCATTTCCCTTTTGTTCTGTCCCTAGACATGGGTGTCTTGGGGAGAAGTAACAAAGTCTGGTCGTTTTTTTAGCAACTTCTTGTCGTCTGAGGGCCGCCTCTTTCCTGACAGAGCAAGCCAGGTTCCAGGTGTGATGCCTCTTGGCACAGTTGGGACATTTGGCCCTTTGGCCTTCCTTGTGTGCCTTAAGGCACACACCATACTTCTAGGACTTGAAGCGCCGAAGTGGCTCAAGCACATAGGTTCTGAGGTTTTAGGAGGCCCAGTTACCCAAATCAAGGGTAGTGATTGGGGCTCCTTTCAGGGTCACCAGGACTTGCCATATTGTGTAAGATATGCCAAAATCGACAGGGGCTGCTTACAGTGCCTCTGTATAACACGGACATCATACTCACGAACTAAGGTAGACATATTAAATGGAAAAAAATGATTTAAAGCACAAAACTACTCGTTCTGTGACTATTCGCACATGCAAAAAAATCATAAACCAAAATATGTTAAGGCGAAATTACCAAAATAAGATCCCTCATACACAAGTGTGGATGGGATCCAAAGTCGAGGAGTTTTGGCGACTGCTTGCGAGAAAAAAAAATCTCCGAGCACCCAATCTTCACACCTTGAAGGAAGCTGAAACATTTTATCATGTCTCTGAAAAACCTTACTTACAGAATACAGTATGTATGTATATATGTATATATGTATATGTATATATATATATATACGTATGTGCTTGTGTGTGTGTGTGTGTGTGTGTGTGTGTGTGTGTGTGTGTGCACGCATCCGCACATATATCCGCAAGAGCTCTGTATTAATGTAACACTTCCTTTTTTATCACCGACTGTCCCATGCTAAACACATGACTTATATCTAGTCTTAGACGACTGTGCGAGATGATAGGCGGACCTCCTGCGCAGTCTCACCATCATTACTCTTCAGTAAAGGAGTCAAGATGCCTTGGTTGTCTGCCCATCTCTCGAGCTCCTACAACTGGTGACTCCGAAATTCCTGCTCCGCATCAACACCTCACCCTGCCAAGCGCCCAATACTTCGTCATACTGTGAGTCGGTCCTCCCGCTGAAATGTTCCCAGGGCCAGATGACCGACACAGCGAATCACACCTCTCTCAACACCTGCTGCGGACACTCAACGCCCATCTCTTCTGTGGCCGCCAACGCTCCAAAGGGTCCCAGCCGGACCACTTGACCACGGAACACCGAGGACTCGAAACATACAGAACACTTACAACGAGCCGGATTCATCCACACAGCCATACACCATTCCGCTGACCAGTCCAGATCCAGATCGCCTCGTCAGCCATATAGGGGCGGCTTGTTCTCTGCCCCATCAGCTGTGCATCTCCCCAGCCTCTCCTTGCCTCACACCACACCCAAGACCCGAGTGTTTTTGTTTTGTTTTTTATCTGCGATTAATACCGAGTTTTTATTTACATATTTCTCATTTTGTATTTAAGATTTAATATTGACTCATTTAATTGTACACTGAAGTCATTTTCTTGTAGTTTCCGTTCAGAGGATGATTTTCCCTCAGTGTCGTTCGTTCCCTTGCATTCTGTGCCGCTGCCTGAAGATGCTTTTCCTTCAGCATCGCCCGTTCGATGACAGGCAGCCCCCTGCGGGAAGCCAAGAGCAACACCTCGCTCTTCAATAAAGGAGTCAAAATATTTTGGTTGTCTGAAGTAATTACACACTGTATAAAAAATGTGTATTTATATGGGTGCGTGTGTTTATATATATATATATATATATATATATATATATATATATATATATATATATATATATAATATATATCTACATATATATTATATACATATATATACATATATACATGTATGTGTTTATATATATGTGTGTGTATGTGTGTGTATAAATATGTACATATATATAACTATATATATAAACATACATATATACGTATACTTTCATTTGTTTTGGGGCTATTTGTCAGGCTATCTATGGGTCCAATGGGAGGTGGAGAGCCTTTGGTAGCTCTGACTTTTGTTGGCTGGGCTTTTCTCTCTGTAGGCTTTGCCTGTGTATTTTGCTGGTCTTACCTGGGTAAACTCAGCCTGTTCTGACATTGACTGCACAGATGCAGCTTGTTTTGGGCTTGACCAGGATTGGAGTAGGAATGGAAGTCTCGTCCTGAGGTGGGGTAGGAGTTGGTCTGCCTCTGTCCAGTTTCCTCTCTTTCAACAGCGGCAACAGTCTTGGTTATTGCTGTCATGGCGACCGCCTTATTCTGCACACTTGCAATGGCCGGAAACTCTTTTTCGTTGGAGGTGTCCGGTGTCGGCTGGGGAGGTGCTTCCTTCCTCTTAGGAGGTCGAGGAACATTTCCCTTTTGTTCTGTCCCTAGACATGGGTGTCTGGGGGAGAAGTAACAAAGTCTGGTCGTTTTTTTAGCAACTTCTTGTCGTCTGAGGGCTGCCTCTTTCCTGACAGAGCAAGCCAGGTTCCAGGTGTGATGCCTTTTGGCACAGTTGGGACATTTGGCCCTTTGTGTGCCTTAAAACACACCATACTTCTGGGACTTGAAGCGCCGAAGTGGTTCAAGCACATAGGTTCTGAGGTTTCAGGAGGCCCAGTTACCCAAATCTAGGGTATTGATTAGGGCTCCTTTCAGGGTCACCAGGACTTGCCATATTGTGTAAGTTATGCCAAATTCGACAGGAGCTGCTTACAGTGCCTCTGTATAACACGGACATCATGCCTACGAACTAAGGTAGAAATATTCAATGGAAAAAAATATTTCAAGCACAAAACTACTCGTTCTGTGACTATTCGCACATGCAAAAAAATCATAAACCAAAATATGTTAAGGCGAAATTACCAAAATAAGATCCCTCATACACAAGTGTGGATGGGATCCAAAGTCGAGGAGTTTTGGCGACTGCTTGCGAGAAAAAAAAATCTCCGAGCACCCAATCTTCACACCTTGAAGGAAGCTGAAACATTTTATCGTGTCTCTGAAAAACCTTACTTACAGAATACAATACGTATACATATATGTATATATGTAGATATATACATATGTGTATATGTTTGTGTGTGCGTGTGTGTGTGTGTGTGTGCGCACATGACATGGGCTCTCCGTCTTGTCCATTTTAGCAGGTCTGACCTTGCAAGGTTCGTCATTTCGCTTGGTTTGTGTGGGATTTGGTGAATTATTTGACTCCCCCCCCCCCCCCTCCCATCACGGCGTCCAACAAGGGGAAATTGTATGTTAGAGCTTATATCTAACAGCAATAGGGATGTTGAGAGGGTATACGCAGCCAATACCCATTGTGCCCGGCACTCACGGGGGACCTGTGTGAGTGCCAACGACGCCATGACTGCTTGACCTCGAGCCTCCCGAGAGAGACCAGTCGATTGACCAGGGTTAGGACACCCTTCTTGGTGGTATAAGGGACCAAAGTGGCGTGTTGCTAGCCGCAGGGCGTACTCATACACGGCATCGCTCAACCTCCAGGAGTCCCGTCTCCACTGCGCACAACAGCGCCACGCACGGCAAACACGTAGGTAGGTGAAATCCCTGGGGAGAGACCAGAGAGAAGCCATTCCATCTACAAGATAGGCATCACTGATTGGTACTATTTGCTCATCCCTCTCCAGTGAGCCAGCCACCCAAAGACTGGTTCACCTCAGAGAGGGAGTTCACGGTCCTGCACCTTTTCAAGGCGGTTCCAGATGCAGGACGGCAAACACAGCGCGCGATGTCTTGAGTAGTTACGGGGCGATCTCGTAATCGTAGTCGTAATTTGTGTAGGCGTGAAGGCGGGAACGTGAAGGGGCGAGGAATGCACCGCCTCTCCAACGTTGCCTCGCCTACGTAAAAACAAAATATTAAAATAAACATAAAATTACTAATTTGTTCATTAATAACTAATAATGTTTTACCAAGACATTCTCTTTAACGATTCCGCTTATATAGAAAAAATGCAAATCAACCCAAACTGCTTAAACACTCCTTTCCTTCGCGGCTCAGCCATACGCGAAATTGTGTATAATTCACTCGTTTCAATCACCTTCGTTCTCTTTCAAAGTTCCTAACCCGTTACAATTAACTAAATTAATGCAAAAGTCTCTATTAGTACTTTATATTGGAATATATATTTACACAATCTATGCATCTCTTTATCTATCTCTTACACTTTATTATCATTATTATCATTATTATTATTATTTCTATTGCAACTATTATCATTATCATTATAACTATTATTACTTTTATCACTGGTATTATCATTACTATTGTTATTAATGTTATTATTATTGTTATCATTATTACTATTATTATTATTGTGTCGCTGTTTTTATCAATATTATTATCATTATTTTATTATTATCATTATTATTATTATTATTACTATTATTATTATTATCATTATCATTTTTTTTAACAATGTTATCATCATTACTATTATTATCATTATTATTATTATTATCATTATTATTATCATTATTGTTATTATCATTATTGTTATTATCATTATCATTATCATTATTATTATTATCATTATCATTATCATTATTATTATTATCATTACCATTATTATTATCATTATCATTGTATATCATTATTATTAGAAGTATTAGTATTAGTAGTATTATTATCATCATCATTAATATTATCACTATTATTATTATCATTATTACTATTGTTATTATTATTATCAGTATTATTATTACTATCATTGTTATTATTGTTATCGTTATCATTGTTATCACTATTATTTTTGTTATTATTATTATTATTAGTTAGTGTTATTATTATCATTATTATTAGTTAGTATTATTATTAGGTATTATTATTTATGTTATTTTTTTATCAATATTTTTAAATCATAAACATTATCAGCATCAGACGATGACGTTCTTGTTGTTGTTATTATTAGTATTGTTATTACTATTATAATCATTATTATTAATATCTCCTTGGTATTATTTCTTTAAGCGTTATATTGTTATTAAAAGTATAGTATAATAATGATTATTAGATTATTAGTATCATCCCAATCATTAAAATTATTGTTAGTTTTTATCATTATCATCACTATCATTATTATTATTATTGGTATTATTATCATTATTGTTGGAACGTAGGATGACTGGGTTGGAAAGTTTCGGAATTCAGATAAACATCCTTTTGTTTGTCCAAATGTTTAGAAGCTGATTACTGAAATTTCAAAGAAATAATAATCATTATTATTAGTTCAACTTTCCTTTTATATTCAAGTTCTTTAAACCTTTTACAGTTAAGTAGCCTATGATTTCCCTTACAATGATGACATTTATTTTCGTAGTCTTTATCACAACTTTTCTTTATTTTCCTTTCTTGGACTTGCGTAGCAAATACTTGCCTTATCTTAGGGTTATTAGTTTTACCTTCGTTTACTTGATCCATACCATAAATGGGATGCCTGGCTTTCTTGGCTTCCCTTGAAAATTGTTCTGCCAAGTCTGAAAATACTATAGGCTTAGAAGCATCACCCTTCTCACAGATAATTGTACGCCACCTTGCCTGCATGCTGTATGGCAATTTCATAACAAGTTTTCTTATGTTATCTGGGTTTTCTTAAGTTTTAACTAAATCCATACTTAATATATCATACTTACATCTTGTGAGAAATATGGAAAATTTGTCAAGAGCTTTTACATCATTTCCCTTGATTACTGGCCAATCTAGAGCCTTCTTGATATAATCCTGGGCTACAACGTCATTATTCCCATAACAATCCTCAAGTTCTTTTAAGGCTGCCTCATAACCCCTTTCTGGATTCATGCTCGTAAATTCTTGTATTCTTTCTTTTGCTTCCCCTGAGGTAAATTGTTCTAAGTAGTTTAAACGTTCATCATAGGAAGTGCAGCAGTTTAGCACCTTTGTTCGAAATTGTCTCATAAATCTATTGAAGTTAAGAGAATTACCATCAAATGGCCTAATATCCATATTGGGTTTTCGTATTTCTTTGACGAATGAGTCTATTTTTGCTATGAAATTTGAATTGGGCATAACTGGTAGGTCTCCATATTTACAGGCATTTACACTCCGGCCTTGATATTTGTCTTCATCATATGTTCTGTTGTCACATAAGCGGTATTGTAGTGACCAGAAAGGCTAGATCTTAGTGTCAGACTTCGATACTCACGCTATTTACTGGTTACTTTAAATCTACGCTATGCCGACGGAGCGGGCCGAGCGGTAAGCACTCTCCGAGGGCACGGTGGGTTTGGGATAAATATTGTTCGTGAAATTTACACATATATCCTGTAACATTCATCATATATCGAACCCTTCTGGTTCCCTAATGTTACTTTAAGTATTACAACGGGTTTTTACAAATATCGTGAAGGTTTAAACTTAACACTCCCCGTGTGGAAAATCAAAAGGAGTCTGGGCACAACTCCTTGCTAAAAGAACATCACTATGAAAATGAAACAGAGAAAAACATAAAACTAATATTTAATAAAAGAGCTTGGATATATGTACATAAATGATAAAGATATAGCAAAGCCGGCATATACTGCTGGTGCACACATAACTTATCTTACAAAAGCCTCGAATCCTCCGTCCTTCACCGTAAATCACCGTAAGGTTAAACCAACAAAGAAAATAAAGGCTCGACTACGGCCTCTCTCTATGCCTGCAGCAAGAGTTATCCTGAGCATGCAGTCTTCCGCCAAGGATCTCTGGCTTACTGCTAGAATACCACTTGTTATTGTCAATCAACCCGTGGATTGGGAGAGAGAGTACCTGTAGCCTGGGCCGTGCGAGCGTGACTTCCTTGTCCATCTCCCATACCTCTGACATCGTCTTAGAGGCGGGAACCAGCAGTTAAGTGATTGTGGTTCTGGAGGCTTATAATATGATAAAAAGATAAAAATAACACTATGAACAGTTTTAAGACATTAATTACAAGGCAGAAACAAGTATAAAAACTAAACAAAGTACATACATTCATATTCAAAATAAAATAACTCGTTGTTGTAACGTCCACGGGGGATGTCCATGGTGGTGGTCCCTGGTGGTGACAAGTGGAGATTCCAGACATCCAGCCCAGCCACGAATTGCTTGGGACCCCCCCTTGATGGTTTCGTTTTCTTATGGTTCACTACAGTATCGCCTGGAATCATACTAAACCCTTCAACCTTTGGAACTTTAGATTTCTCTTGATCATAAGAACTCACACTACTTTTGGAACCTAATCCCTTTTTAATTTTCTTTGCCATCTTAAGCCAAGCGTGAGCTACATCTGTTTCATTTTTAATTAACTGCCTCTCTTTCTCATACTGTAATATCTCTTTCTCCTCTTTCAATGCACGTTTCCTTTCTTTAGACACGTTGTTTATTTCTAATGCTCTTGCTTTACCTTCGAACTCTTTTAATTTCATTTGATGGTCATGTATTGCTTGGGTTACACTTTCTGCCACACTACTTTTAAACCTACTCGACCTTTGATCGCTTCTCACATCGGCTTGGCCTTGGCATTGTCCTGCTTAGGTTTGTCCTTAAAACACATATACTCACTCCCCTCTTCCTCTTTTACAATTTTTACTGACTCCCGTAACTCATTAACTCTCATAAAGTCAATACACACGACCAACCCCTTGTTTGTAAAGATCCAGAACTGGTTGTTCTACCTGTCCACACGTCATAATACAATCAAATTTTGCTGGGTACCCAGACATGTTGGAATCCCCGGCAATGAACAAGCAGATACTCTAGCACGCTACGCTGCTATGTCCACATCAAACCAACCCCGTTTCTCACATATCCCAGAACGGATTATTACCCACACTTTAAGACCTTGTATAATCGATGGCAATCTTTTTGGTCGAGTCTCCACTCTAATAAATTACATACTGTAAAACTGTCAATCTCCTCCTGGTCTGCTCCATTCCAGGCTCTCGCCCGCTTACGCATTGGCCACACCCGTCTAACACACTCCTATGTGATGTCACAATCCGATCCACCCCTATGTTCCTTATGTAATGTTCTTCTTTCAGTCCCACACATTCCATCGTCATGCCCACGTTTTGAAGCAGACCTTACCTCTACTTCCCCCACCTATCCTCCCTACTTAAACATCCCAACCTATCAGACATCCTTACAGAATCTCACACTTTCTGCTTTGACAACCTGTTTTCCTTCCTCAAACGCATATATATCCTTCACTTAATCTATCTCTTTACATTACCTCACCCGACCCTAACCCATTCACTCACCAATTCCTTAACCCAGCTTTAACAACTAATCACTAACCCAACCACCCTTCACTAACATTAACTATAGTGCTACATGACCTTAGATGCCTAGCACATTTATTTTGCTTTTATCCATTAACCATTAACCATTCTGGGACCGTGAACTGTTATAGAAAATGGAATGTTATGATTTCGAGGGGCAACTCGAGTAGTTTTCGTAAACTCTCTGGAGCTTTGTCTTTCCGTACATAAACAGATATATAACATATATCTTGTCATTACATTTATAATTATTATTGTTATTATTATTATTATTATTATTATTATCACTATTAGAATCACTATTATTATCATTACTAATGGTAGTAGTAGTAGTACTATTATTATTATTATTATTATTACTACTACAAATATTATTATTATGTACCATAAAGGATTAAAGATCCGAAAAGCGAATGAGAGAGAGAGATATATGCATATAACAGCAATGAAATGGAAGTAAACTAAAAAAAAAAAAAATCATAATTATAAAAAGTAAAATATCCGTGAAATACGACAAAAAACTTTAGCGTAATGATAAGTGTTATTATAAGTTTAATAATAATAATTACTAGTATCTTCCCTATCATTATTATTATTACTATTATCACTAACATTATCATCACCATCATTATTAATATTAGTAGTAGTAGTAGTATTACTATTATTATGATTACTATTATCATTATTATCATTATCATTATTACTGTCACTATTACTATTACTCTTACAATTATTATTATTATTATAAATGTAATAAAGATCATAAAAGAGAATGAGAGAGAGATATGCATATAACAGGAATAAAATGGAAATAAACTAAACATTTGTATAAACAGAACTATTATAATATAACGCTATGTATTCGTGAAACAAGACAAAGTTGTATGGATGAGCTTTATAATTTTCTATGAAAGATTAGAATCTTTCCCAAAAATATAAATAACAAAGTACTTGTCTCAGCAATGGTTAAATCTCAGAATCGTTAATGATAAAATTTACTGTTGACTCCTTTCATTGATTTATGTTGTGTAGTTGTTTTTCATACATCATTATTATTGATTTGTTTAGCTGTTAAAGTCATCACTATTGTTTAATTTCACGTTTGTTATATCATCCATAACATATCTATTTTCCAAGAGAAGAAAGAAGCCGATCACAAGAAAGACCTTGGTAAGTGGTACCCGCCGCAAGGGAAACTCGGTAGCTACAAATAAACAAGTAAGTAATCCAAATCCTTTATTCGCTTGATGCTGAGCATTCCGTTGTCCCTCTTGACTTTTAATCAAAGATCAATGCATAGATTTGCTGATGACGTTGCTCATTTCATGGAGCTACAATTTTGTGATGGATTGATTTCACTTTGTTATTTTCAATTCCGTTTTACCCTCGTCAGCTGTAGTATCAACATCTTTTAAAAGGACAATACAAATAATTATCGCTCAATAGCATCCTTCAATGTATTCTTAGGATGTAAAAAAATGACAAAACAAGAACAGTTAGACGGGAAAAGCATATAAGTGGGGTGAATGATAAAATATAGTCAGCCATCTAAATATCCATAGAAAACTATGACTTTTAATATAGAAAATGTTTTACCTCAATATGTTATTCGCTTTCAGGTTATATAAAGGCTTTCGCCCCCTTAAACCTCCACAGTCCACATAACACAGGCAAGCAACAAATACTGATGCGTTCTCGGGTCCCGCCTGGTCCATAAAATCTTCACGTCATGGTCCGGCAGGAGAGCCCAAACCCAGGAACAATTTTACCAACACCTTACCTCAAGCATTATCTCGGACTCTTCCAAGTCGTCGTTGACGGGAATCGTGATAAATCTCCGCCGTTCCTTATCGGACAGCGAAGAATCGATGATGGATTGGTGGCTGTCTTTTCTGTAATGACACGGTGTCTTACAGTTTGGGCACAATACTTCAACAGGCAGTACACCGTGATTCCGCGAGTATAATAAACTCGCGTCGTTATTACGATGATATTTTGCAATGAAATCGACATGGTTCTTATCACACTCGACATACTGCCAAGCCACGATGGAAATTATTTGAATTTCAACCGCCTTCTTCTAGGCCCAGCTTCTATTGTCACGTGATGATCTATTTCATATCTGATTGGTTCTCTAGTCCTCAATAATAGTCCTACCTAAAAAAATTTAAGCTACGCTTAATTACGGTGTTTCTATCTGCAATCCTTATTCTGGGCACTTTGTTTGCATATTACCAAGCCTTCTGTTTTCTGTATAATGATTTTAAACCATTCCGTTCACTGGTCTCATCGACCGCGATTGCCAAATGTTGTAGTCACTCCTGTGTCCGTTCTCCTTGCATTTCGGATGTTGTTGAGGTTCGTCCTCCAATATGGAGACGTTTCGAGACTTTTTCTCTCATCATTATACTTAATGCTCTCCTAATTATTTCCAAGTTGTTTCTAGTTTTCATGGTTCATGCGCTATGAAATACATATAGACATTTTTGTTTTTCTCATACGTACACATACACACATGCACACTCACTCACACACACAAACATACTCACTGACACACGCACACATGTACACTCACACATACACATACAAATATTCATACACACACGCACACACACAGGCTCACAAGCACACCTAGTCACACACACACATACACACACGCGCACACACACACATTATCTCTGCCATACACACAGTCACACTCACACATACACATGCTCATACACACAATTGCACTCTCACACACACGCGCGCGTATTCACACATGTGCATACAAACATTCTTACACACACACATGCTTACACACACATACACACACACACAAACATATTCACACATTCACACACGAGGAGTCTCGGTGGTCCGATTAGGAGACCGTCGCAACGGAGGAGCGTCAAGAAGTCCTACTGCGATAAAACAGCTTTGATAACTGAAATTAATTAATGTATGGTGGAATGACTAAAGAGATAAAAAGTGTCTCATTTTGCAATAGCGTTGTCCCATTCTTATATGGGGTTGCTATGATCAGGTTCTGGCAGATTTTTTTATGGGCGGATGCCTTTCCTGACGCCAACCCTCTCTATTTACCTTTGCTTGAGACCGGCCCTGACTTGGGCTGGCTTGCCCACCCAGTGGTTAGGTTAGATTTTTATTAAATGTCTATATATATTTATATATATGTATATGTATATTTGTGTGTGTGTATATATATATATATATATATATATATATATATATATATATATATATATATATATATACTTCTAGATCATCATGAAACGGAATTATCATTGGGCTGATCAGCTGTGGCATCCCAAACAAATCTCCTCCAAAAGAAACGGTCTTGCCCCTTTCTAACTGATTGAATAATACTCATTCTCGTCAATTCTTTGATATAAGTATAGAGTCTTGGGTCTACTTCTCTTTCTTTACCAAAAAACATACCCATCATTAAATTTTTACCCAAACTAAAGCTTCTTGCCACGTGACTAACGTACTTCAATGTACGTCTGTCGATGGTGTTTAATATTCTCTCATGAGTGTCTCTGCATTTTATCTAATACCCAAACATTTGTCCTATGATCGATCCAGCTAACACGAAGTAAACGTCTATAGCACCACAATTCAAAAGCTTCCATTTTTTCTATCATTTTTCTGCATTACCCAACATTCTGATCCGTAATTGGCAATGTGAAGCACCATTGTTTGAAGTCTTATTTCGTTTTTAATGAGATAGATTTGTCTTTCCAGATGTTCGTTGGGTAAATTAATTCATTCATCCACAACTTCAACCTTGATTATAGAATTATGCTGTGTCTGATTGTCTCTTTCTTCTTCCATTAATTTGATTTTGCTTACATTTAAGCATAATTCTACTTCACTTTTCTTGATAACTGGATTGACTAAATCTTGGAGTTCTTGAATAGATCCGGGAATTATAACATCATATATACATATACAACACACACACACACACACACACACACACACACACACACACACACATATATATATATATATATATATACATGAAAGATGGAATAATGCAATACCGCATTGATATAGATACATAACAATCCTCCCTGACCTGGCCTCGAACCAACCATACCACACGACCCACTAAAAGGAGTGTGCAACTAGGATCTAACTAACTCCATACATGAGTAATGATAGCGAGGTTTTACGCACACTCCCCGTGGGCACTCGGTGGAAATTAATTTCGAAATTCGAAACCGAAGTTATATCCTGAGGTGTATATATATGAAAGATGGAATAATGCAATACCGCATTGATATAGATACATAACAATCCCTTCCTGATCAGGCCTCGAACCTAGGTCACTCCGGGTATGAGACCAGATTCGAGGCCAGGTCAGGGAGGATTGTTATGTATGTATATACATATATATGTGTGTGTGTGTATGCGCGCGCGCGTATAGAGGAGGACTGGTCGGGAGGAGGAGGAAGGATGACGGGTAGGGGGTAAGGATTGAGTGACAGATAGGGGGAAAGGAAGCAAGTAATGAACACGGCCTTCGTTGGCCCCACGCGACCTCTCTCTGCCCAGGTCTTTACCTTACATGGCTTCGGACACAGATACGCACGACTTTGGACATTATCATGATGACCGCACTTGACCTTTCGCCAGTTCGGACGACGTCTCCGAACCGCTGCAGTAGCAGTCTGTTTGCACAAGTAACTCATTACCTAAGGCGGCACAGGCTGACAAACCACCTGTGTTCCCGCCGCCAAGTCACCGAGGTAACCCCAGAAAGCTGGCAGAACCGCGAAAGAGGCACTACCTTGCTGCTGTTTAATAAGGATCTCTCTCTGAACCTCTGGCGTACCTCCACCTCCGGCGCCATGGCCTTAGCTGACAGAAGCCAAACTTCCATGATGGAAAATTTGGGGGTTTCCCATGGCGCTATATTTGACTGAACCAGTGTATCGATGGTAGAGAGATCTATACCGACTTTTTCGATGAGGTCGTGTGTCATAGGGCCTAATGACTTGATTGGCATTAGGATGGCTCGGGTCTCAAGCCACCTTTGCGGTGTATGTCATTACTGAGTCGGAGGGGAGGTACTCCTGACTCAGATGTTCGAACCGAGTACAATTCAAGGCTCAAAGCATTCTGCACAGCATCCAAACCTTTCAGAATTGAGTTCAAATCCGAGCCATATACGATTAACCCAGAATCTACTTTAGACCTAATAAGGGCTTTATATATCATTAGCAAACACTTTCTATCAGCTCCCCATTTATTACGAGAAAAGCACTTTAATAGATTAAGTGTTATTTGACATTTATTATTTAAATGACCAATTTGGTCTTTCCAATTGAGTCTACGACCAAAGAGTAGACCAATAAATCTAGCAGAATTTTAAATAGGTATTGGGTGACTATCTAGAGTTAGCCTGATGTTCGACTTCCTCCTATGTGAAAAAAATACCCCAATACTCTTACGGAAAACTTAAAACCCCACTGGAAGGTCCAGTTATAAATCATATCCAGTGCCATATGGATGCGATTTGCCGAGAATTCTGTATAATGCACAATCATCAGCGTACAGTGAATATTTAGATTCCAAGGGGGAGATTGTAAGTTATTATTCATCATGCGTAGAAATAATGTTGGTTAAAAGACACTTCCTTGTGGGACCCCGTTTGCCTGGACAAAAATGTTCGAAAAAGTGACATTGTCAGAAAACAATTTGACAGAGAAAGTTCTGTCAGAAATGAAATTTTGAATTATCAAGGCAAATTTCCACGCGATCCAAAATCATAAAGTTTTCTGAGTAGCCCATATTGCCATGTCATGTCGTAGGCTTTTTCTATATCTAAGGATACTGATATCAAAAAATGCTCTTTGGCAATTGCCTCTTGAATATGACTGTCCATTTTTACTAGTTGATCAAGAGTTTGACGTTCCTTTCGGAACCCGCACTGCTCGTCAACCAGTAAATTACTGGATTTTTTTTTTTTTAAATGCAATAACTTACTGTTATCAATTTGTTCCATGATCTTGCTTAAGCAACTTGTCAACACAATTGAGCAGTAAGAGATGGCAGATCTGGGATTTCCCCCTCCTTCCAAACTCATATGCCGTGAGAAGTCTGGATTTCTTTTGGAAAAGTCTGGCTCTTCTAAATTTCATTGTACACTCTTAGCAACTTAATTATGGCATCACTATTAAAATGCTTTGTCATCCATTCTTAGGTCTTGGTTGTAATCAGTCATCTCCTGTGGCAAAGTGAATAGGTTGCAGCTCAGCTGCTTCCTTGGTGGTCAGGAATGCAGGGATTATCTCAGTTGCTTGTATATAACTACCTGTCGAGTGCATTAGCAATGTTTCTAGGCAAATCGAAATTGGTTTCCTCGTGACAGTTTTTATTTTTTGGGTTTTTTATCTTATTTCTTTCATTAACCTGTGGTATTGTGGTATTGCTGTTAATTATAGAAAAAAACTCTG
>NC_061846.1:17072373-17077373 GCF_019202785.1 Penaeus chinensis | reverse complement strand
CTTGATCTTGATGGTGGAAGGAGCAAGAGCAGTGATTTCCTTCTGCATGCGGTCAGCAATACCAGGGTACATTGATGTGCCACCAGACAAAACATTATTGGCGAAGAGATCCTTCCTGATATCAATGTCGCACCTCATGATGGAGTTGTACACGGTTTCATGGATACCAACAGATTCCATACCCAGGAAGGAAGGCTGGAACAGACTCTCGGGGCAACGGAAGCGTTCGTTCCCGATGGTGATGACCTGGCCGTCGGGAAGCTCGTAAGATTTTTCCAAGGTAGATGAAGATGCTGCAATATTCATCTCACTTTCAAAATCAAGAGCAACATAGCAAAGTTTTTCCTTAATATCGCGTACAATTTCACGTTCAGCGGTGGTGGTGAAAGAGTAGCCACGTTCTGTAAGGATTTTCATCAGATATGCTGTCAGGTCACGACCAGCCAAGTCGAGACGAAGGATGGCGTGAGGAAGAGCATAACCCTCGTAGATGGGGACAGTGTGGGTCACACCATCACCAGTGTCGAGCACAATACCAGTGGTGCGACCAGAGGCGTACAGGGACAGCACGGCCTGGATGGCCACGTACATGGCGGGTGTGTTGAAGGTCTCGAACATGATCTGAGTCATCTTCTCACGGTTGGCCTTGGGGTTGAGGGGAGCCTCTGTGAGAAGAACTGGGTGCTCTTCTGGGGCAACACGGAGTTCGTTGTAGAAAGTGTGATGCCAGATTTTCTCCATGTCGTCCCAGTTGGTGATGATACCGTGTTCGATGGGGTACTTGAGAGTCAGGATACCTCTTTTGCTCTGGGCCTCATCGCCGACGTAGGCGTCCTTCTGACCCATGCCGACCATCACACCCTGGTGACGGGGGCGGCCGACGATGGAGGGGAACACGGCGCGAGGGGCGTCGTCTCCGGCGAAACCGGCCTTGCACATACCGGATCCATTGTCAACCACAAGGGCAGTTGTGTCTACATCGTCGCACATGGTGGATTGGATGGTCTGAGGGCCTGAAAAAAGGATTGATCGATTATTTTACAATCTTATAATTATTTATAGATTTATTAAACACATATGCAATAAAGAAATTAACACATTGCTAGTAGACTAGCTTCATCGTCAGACGGTAAAATGAAGAGGATTTCGATACATATGACTGCTTGTATTTTTGTTCATTTGCAGCTTAGATCAAAAAAAGAGTATTTGCATTCATTTGCATCAAATTATTTACATTCAATTCTTCAACACAACAGTATGGTTAAAATCATAATAACCCATTGAGTATCAACTGATTATAGATATGAAGCTAATCCCAAAATTCCCAAAAGGATGAACTCATTTTCAGCCGCATCCTCTTACACAGCAATCTAGTTTGGTTATCCTTGTTAAATGAGTACTAAGAGGTCAGTTATTTTCTAGACTCGAAAAAGGGGTGTGTCAGAAATATGAAATGTGAAACCGACATATATAGTTATTTTTAATAATGACATAAAATAGTACGTGTTGTATCAAAACGATTAGATTGTTATGTATTACATACACATCCATTTGATTGTTCACTGTATACTTTTGTTTCCCACAGCAGATAGATTTATAAATTGTTTATGGTTATATATATATGTATTGTTCGATAATAATCTATCTCATCTAAACTGATTTGATTTTCTTTGATGCGAAATGCGTTTTCCATCTCCCCACAAGTTTCTGGTCCTTACATACAAACACAAGATTATTCGAAAACAGACTTTACGATTCTGTTTTGATATTCCTCGGTTAATTCCGAAACCAGTCAACCTAAAACCTGTTTTTTTTTTTCCGAACCACTAGAGAGCATTTCCCGAGAACTCCACGAACACAGAGACAAAGTCGAGCGAAGTCGAGCTTACCGACGGAGGAGAGGACGTGAGGACGGTGAGAGGCGCCAAGAGGGTCCAGCACCTCTCACCCTCCAGGTTTTCTTATATAGCTGCCCGCGTCCCCTTCGCTCGCGTTATTGCATTGCTAATTATAGTATCTGGCCCTAAATGGGGGCGTCGGGAGGTTGTGAGTTTGAGTCGTGGCTTGGAGGTGTGGTGGCGAGCAGCGGTGAGGTGGGGAAGAGAGGGGAAATGTGGACAGGTGGGGAGGAGAGGGGAAGCAGCATACAGGTGGGGAGTAGAGGGGACCTGTGGCCGAGAAGTGAGGAGAGGGGAAGCTGCGGACAAGAGGGGGGGGGGGGAGCCGCGGACAAGAGGGAGGGAGAGGGGAAGCTGCGGACAAGAGGGGGGGGAGGGGAAGCTGCGGACAAGGGGGGTGAGAGGGGAAGCTGCGGACAGGAGGGGAGGAAAGAGGAGGTTACGGACGGGAGGGGGGGGGGGGGATTGGAAGCTGCGGACAGGAGGGGGGGGGAAGCTGCAGACAGGTTGGAGGAGAGGGGGAAGCTGCGGACAGGAAGGAGGGAGGTGAAGCTGCGGACAGGAGGAGAGGAGAGGGGAAGCTGCGGGCAGGCGTGGGCATTCGCATGTCATTGATAAAAGGCGTGGTTAACAGGACAAAGACAGCTTGCAAGGAAAAGTCGTTTATTTTAATGATGCGATGCCATTACGTAAGAAATAGAGTGAGCGACTTAGTGAAGATGTCCTGGATGTTGTGGGGCGGATTTTAATTCTGGAAGATGAAATGAAAACACGGATTTAAATCAGGGTGATGATTAAAGAGGAAGTGGGAAGTTAGACGTGATAATATGGTCGAAAAGTGACCTTGTGGCGTCAAAACTCCACGCTAAAGGGTGAGCGAGGGTGAACGGTCGCGCAGAGTAGGCGGCCGCCAGTAGGGATGTCACTCACGACCGCAACGCACCCACTTGGGCGAGATCAGCCTTAATTGGGCAAGGTCATTAGGCGTCAGCTGAACCAGGAGAGGTGCATACGTTTCTCTACTCCATATCCATATGGAGGCCTTATGCGCGAGTTTGTGAGTTACTACCAAAAATATACAAACTTACATACAGTAAAGTATTGGCAATAAGTCACATACACATGTATAAGTTTTCATATATACATACATACATATGTATATATGTATATATGTTATATATATATATATATATATATATATATATATATATATATCATATAGATATTCAGATAGAAAGGTTGATAGATAGATATTGATAGATAGAAAGGTTGATAGATAGATATTGATAGATAGAAAAATAGATATATAGATAGATAGAGAGATATATAGATAGATAGAGAGATAGCCAGATAGATGGATAGATAGATACTGATATAGATATAGATAGGCAGATGATTGAATGTGTGTGAAATGAAACTTAGAGTGAAAAACATATTACTGTGGAGTTTCAGTTCACATTTGTATGTTACTGTCTTGGATTTGTGATGTATTTCTCCTATATCGATATTTATGTATATATTTATGTATACACGCGCTTAATCAATGCGATATAACCCCATATGGTGAAGGGGAAATATTCTTACATAGAAGCAAATATAAGTTAAATCATAATATGATCATCTCGCATAATGAATCACTAACTTGCTTACGTGTAAATGGAACACCTGTTTACAGATTGTCACGCTTTTGAGGATAATTTTTTTTTTTTTTTTTTTTTTTGAGAGAGAGAGAGAGAGAGAGAGAGAGAGAGAGAGAGAGAGAGAGAGAGAGAGAGAGGGAGAGAGAGAGAGAGAGAGAGAGGGGGAGAGTAGAGCCGCGATACGTTTAAATATGTTAATGAAGATATTAACCAAATATACAGTGTGCTAGAATATAAGAGTAAACCAACCATATGTTTAATTCCTTTACGCTAAGTCACATGTGAAAATACTCCTTCCGATGCGTCCATTCATTAGCAATAACTCAATCAAACCCCCCTTTTTTCTATCAAGTTTAATTTATAACATTACTCGAGATTATCCCACGCAGAGTAAACTTCCCGCACCCGCATCGGAATCTGCATTAATGGGGCGAGGAAAAGGAAGAAAAAAAAGTGGGTAAAAAATAAAAAAAATCCGCGCGAGTCAGTATCAGTAAATACGTGGGTTATTCTCACCGGATCAAAGTAATGTTGACGCCACACGCGCCAAGCTCCGGTCCGTCCAAGACCCATCGCTCAGTTGCACGTATCTCCACCCTTCCCTTCCTCCCTTTTTTCCTCTTATTTCCTGTCACATTCCCCTGCTTTTTCCTCTTCTTCTTATTCTATTATTACTTATAAAACTGCTTCTCCTTTTTCTTCTTTTTCCTCTCCTCTCCCTTCTCTTCTCCCGCTTTTAATTTTTTCTCCCTCTCACTCTTCTTTTTTTCCCTCTCTTCCTCCTCCTCCTCTTTCTTCTTCTTTCTTTTTTTTCTTTTTTCTTCGTCTCCTCCTGCTCCTCCTTCTTCTTCTCCTCATCCATATCCTCATCCTCATCAGCCTCCTCCTTCTTCTTCTTCTCCTTCTTCTTCTTCTCCTTCTTCTTCTTCTTTCTTCTTTCTTCTTTTTTCTTCTTCTTCTACTTTTTCTTCTTTTTATTCTTCTTCTTCTTTTCCTTCTCTTCTTCTTCTGCTTTCTTCTTCTTTTTTCTTCTTTTCCTTCTCTTCTCCTTCTTCTTTCTTCTTCTTTTTTTCTTCTTCTTCTCCTCCTCCTTCTCCTTATTCTTCTACCTCTTCTTCTTCTTCTTCTTTTCCTCCTCCTCCATCTCCACCCCCACCCCCACCTCTTCCTATAGTTCCACCTCCTCCTCCACTTCCTCCTCCACTTCCTCCTCCACTTCCTCCTCCACCCCACCCCCACCTCCTCCTCCATCTCCACCCCCACCCCCACCTCCTCCTCCACTTCCTCCTCCACCCTCACCTCCACCCCCACCTCCTCCTCCACTTCCTCCTCCACCCCACCCCCACCTTATCCTCCACTTCTTCCTCCACCCTCACCCCCACCCCCCACCTCCTCCTCCACTTCCTCCTCCACCCCGCCCCCACCTCCTCCTTCACTTCCTCCTCCACCCTCACCCCCACCC
>NC_061846.1:17047373-17059873 GCF_019202785.1 Penaeus chinensis | reverse complement strand
GGCCAGGTTGGGCACATATCGGGCATCTGGCTGTGGAACGGCAATGTTTGGCAGGATGTCCTAAATGCCTACAATTTTGGCACTGACGAGGAGGAGGTTGGTATGGTCGGACAGGTAGGGATTCCCCACCTATGTAATCATTTAAGGGAAGGTCATGTCTACGGAAAGTAATTTTGGCAATGTTGATGGATTTCTTACGATTTCCTCTGGGAGGAATGGAGTAGCATTGTACATATGTTGCATCATAGTCTGTGAGACAAGCGAATAAGTCCTCTCCACAATCTGACCATTCTTTGTCATGGATTGGGCAATCTGTTGGGGAGGTAGAGACAGTTCCAGTGCAAGTATTGAGGGTTGGATGAGGTTCTATAGGGATGAGATTACCACATAGATCAGTTAGTTTTGTTAATGCTATAGATTCGTTTTCAGTTGTTACTGTGACGGGACGGGAGTGGTCGCGTCAGCTACGGAAAGAGACTTTGCCTACTTGTTTTTGGAGGCATTGTTGGAAGAGGAGGGTGTTTTGAGAGTAGGGAGCTGTGGGAGGGATCACGAAAAATCGGTCCCATTTGGCTGGGCTAAATAGAGTATTTAGGATTCTTGTAGAGGTGGGGGTAGTAGAAGTGCGGGGACGTGTGGAGGAGGGAGTAGTGTTGAGGGGGGTAGTGTTACGGGGAGGTGGGATGGTTGATGAAGAAGGTTGTGGGAGTAAAGTTGAGCATGTTGGGAGAGTAGAAATGTCTCCTGGGGGTTGGTTGTTGATTAGGGTTGATACTGTACTAGTATGCATTGATGATGGGGGAGTTGTTGCAATGTTCGGAGCCGTGGTCAAAGGGGAGCCGGGATTGGGGCTATTTGATAAAGGGGCAAGCCTCATTGCCCCTTAAGGTGGGGTTACATCTTCATTATTGGCCATGATAAGCCTGGAGTATATTGGAGAAAAAAAACCAGTCCACCCCTCAGGGTCCCCTTGAGGGGTAAGGGCCAGGTATGGCAGGGGAATACCGTGCCCATGGTTCCCTCAGGCCGTTCAGGACTGACACAAAGTCAGCCCTTCATCCTTTCAGCACGGCTCTCACACCTTAGGTGGATAGTAGAAGGGATTGGTGAAGAAACTGAAACGAAAAGTATAAGTGGGAAAAAAGACCATGCAAAATTAGTTGAGTCGATGGTTGAGGAGTTCCCCATCATTGGGTCTCAGTCTCCGTCTCCTAAGCCCCCCCACGACAACGGGCAAAGGATTGGGGGGGAAGTGTAATAGTGAAAAGTGTTGGAATGCTTAGTATGAGCTGGGCGAGGAGAAAGAGTAGATACCGGTGGAGATTGGGGTATCTGGATTTAGAAGGGCAAAAGAATTTGATTGGGAGAGGTAGGGGTAGAAGTAGGATGAGAAAGAGATGCTGGAGGAAGATTTAGAAACATCTTGGGAGGAAAGGGGAGAGACAAAGCAATTATTGGAGTAGGGAGAGAGAAACTTGGTCGACGTGCTTTCTGTCTGGTTCCCTTCGGGAAGCAAGGACTAAACAACTAAACAGGGGAATAACGTGCCCATGGCTCCCACAGGCCGTTCGTGACTTGGCATAAAGTCAGCCTCTCATCCTTTCGACAAGACTCTCACACCTTAGGAAATGGATAGTTAGAGATTACAGAAGAGACGGAAAATGGAAGGGGAAAAGACCGTGCAAAATTAGTCAAATCGAGGGCTGAGGCCCAAGGTAGGGTTCATCCCCTACAGTTTCCTAATCCCACCCCCTCCCCCACGACAACAACGAGCGAGGGATTGGGGAGACAAATAATTAGTCATACTGTACAAGGAGGTTATCACTAAATATCTTCCTTTTAATAAAATTTGTATTACGTAACTTACTTATCATATATCAGCATAAGCAATTTCAATCTAAATTGTCTCGTGTAAATAAGGTTTTTACATTGCCTGAACAGTAACTTTTAGCAAGTTACATGATATTTCCTTGTATAACTGTATGGCCATCATTTCATTTCTTTAGTTTTGTGATCTTGTAAGTAAGCTCAATCTTCATTTTCAAAAAGTCAAAGCAGGTATCAATAAAAAAACAAATAAATGTTATAGATTTTATTCACAAAAAAGGTGCTTTTGGCATAGAGAATTGTACTTCAAAAATGAAATGATCTGCTTGGTAATATGACCTACATAATTTTTCCACATCAACTTAAACCAAACTTAAAAGTAAATGTGGCTAATTGCACCAAAAATATATGTAGTGTATACATAATACAAAAATTTATCACTATAAAAGATTTCATGAAACAATACTATCAGAATGACAATGAATATCTCCTAGCCATTCAAACTCAGATTCCTTAAAAATGAAAATAAAATTAACATTGGTATATAGGACAATTATAAAATATTTGATGCAGACACACAGTGCACAGACTATATTTTCTTGCTCGCACAAGTCCACAAACTGTCAATCATGGCGCTGCTACTCCCAGACACGCTGCTACACACTAACATCTGTCAAAGAAGGAAAAACAATTAGCTTCTCAAAGAGTTATGTTATAAGGTGACTGCCTTTAACTTCATGTCTAAATTTTAGGCACTCGACTAAATTTACAAGAAATAAAAAATATACTTGCTCCTCTGCATAACATGACCACTTCTATTTTTGACATGGTATACTAAAAACAACAAGACACAGGATACTTGGGTGCTGGCAAGCTGGTTGGTCAGATCGGCGAGGCACCTGGGACTGTTGCCTGTAGCCGCCACACCACACAATTCTCGGCACAGCCGTTGTAGGGGTTTATGCTGGTCCCTCACTATTACACCATGGCTCATTACTCCCCAAATCATCACTAACCCCAAGTTGCTTGTAGACTCTCCGCGACAATTTCCATCATTGGGTAGGTTTCCAAACACATTTATATTTGTCACTTTGTTACACAAAGCCCTTTTACTTCTCAAGGATCTATATCACTATGGTGGTTATATAGCAGTTCACTATTCCATGGTATCAACCATTCACTATTCCATGAGTATTTTTTCTTGTGTAATACAGTTACTCCCATCGGCTGAACAGCTCATAATTACTCTAAGGTACAATAAATTTAATTGACGCAGACCATACAAACAAATATTAATGACCACAATTAAAAATCTGAAGCCAAGAGCTCATTTTGTTCCACAAGTTTAGATTGCTCCTAGTATTTAGTTCTTTAGCTTCTTTAGTGCAATGTTTGTCATTTTAGTTTTCTTGTTATAACTTCTTAATTTACAGGGTTTGAAAGAAACTTTTCAAAGTAAAAATATGTTATTTATTTCATCTGCCAGAATTTCATTTTTACTCCACTGTGTTCTTCATCTTCATATTCAATTCTCTGGAGCAACTGCAGATAAATTTATCACAGCACTACCATTCTTGATTATTCTTGATGCTTTACAGGAAGAGGTGTGTTTCTTGATGGTGTTATGTTGAATGTTTCTTGCATTACTGACAAATGAATAATATGACCTCCACTCTTTTATGTGGATAAAGTCAACATAATCAGCACATAGTTCATACACTTATTATACATAGAAGCAATCACAAAACATTGTTCAACCACTTATATTGCCATTATACTGCGCCAAACTCAATCTAATGTAAACCTCCGCATCAAATATTTTCCGTCACTAAACATTTCCCATCCTACATGGGTTAACCGATTCACTAAGAAAACCCTTCCCAGTAGATCCCCACTATTGCCAGGCCCACACTTCGTCCTCACACCCAGCAGCACACAATGTGGGCAACACCAGAGCTGCCATCAGTGATGCCACAAAGCACCACGCCACCAGTTGCAGTAGCTAACCGTCGGCGCCACCACAACAGTACCCAGATGATGGATGATGATGAAGGCCTCCACTCCTGGCCACCAATTACCTCACTTGTTGACCTGGTTGACATAGGCGTCAAGCTCGGCATCCAATTCTTCAGCGGTGGGCACAACCTGGTTCCTGCCCCCCCGCCCACCAATGCCTCCTCTGCCTCGGCCTCCACCTCGAGGACTTCCTCTGGTGTTCCCTCTTCGGTTGCTGCCACGGATACCACGGCCCCCCCGACCACCTGAAAATCACAAACCACCATCATATGACTGTTAGGTAAGCAGGAGTTTGCTTGTAAGAAAATAATCAGTTACCTTGACCAAATAATAGTTTAAAAAGTTAATGTCTCACAAGTATATTACAAATTAAGAGGTATGTTCACTCACCATAACTGGCCCCACTAATGGGTCTAGGTCCTTGTGTAAGTCTCTTGACAGGTGCTGTGTTCCTCACAGCACCACTGGCACCACCGTCCATGGCGATATTCATCGGTCTACCATCAAGCTGTACTCCATTGTACTGTTTAAGGGCTTTGATGGCATCAGCATGTCGTTCAAATGATACATGAGCTGTTCCAAGAGATCTTCCAGAGCGATCATAGTGAACTGCTGCACTTCTTATAGTTCCAAATTCTGTAAACAATTCCTGTATGGGAAAGACAATTAATAGATTATGATCAAAATAATACTAAATTTGTATATAAAATATATATTTATATAAAATATATATATCACTTCAAAATACATTTTGGACAACACATTTCAAATGCATCTCTTTTGACTAGGTATATACAAGAGTTTTTATATATATATATATATATATATATATATATATATATATATACAGATATACAGATATATATATATACAGAGATATATATAAATATATATACAAAATATATATATACAAAATATACATAAAATATATACAATATACAATATATATATACAATATATATATATATAATATACAATATATATATATACAATATACAATATATATATATACAATATATATATATATACAATATACAATATACAATATATATATATATATATATATATATATACAATATATATATATATATCTATATATATATATACAATATATATATATACAATATATATATATATACAATATACAATATATATATATATATATACAATATACAATATATATATATATACAATATACAATATATATATATATATACAATATACAATATATATATATATATATACAATATACAATATATATATATATATACAATATACAATATATATATATATATATACAATATACAATATATATATATACAATATATATATACAATATATATATACAATATACAATATATATATATATATATACAATATACAATATATATATATATACAATATATATATATACAATATACAATATATATATATATATACAATATACAATATATATATATATACAATATACAATATATATATATATACAATATACAATATATATATATATATATATACAATATACAATATATATATACAATATATATATATATACAATATACAATATATATATACAATATACAATATATATACAATATATATATATATATATATATACAATATACAATATATATATATATATACAATATATATATATACAATATACAATATATATATATACAATATACAATATATATATATATACAATATACAATATAAATATATACAATATACAATATATATATATACAATATACAATATATATATACAATATACAATATATATATATATATACAATATACAATATATATATATATACAATATACAATATATATATATATATACAATATACAATATATATATATATACAATATACAATATATATATATATACAATATACAATATTATATATATATACAATATACAATATATATATATTACAATATACAATATATATATATATACAATATAAAATATATATATATATACAATATACAATATATATATATACAATATACAATATATATATATACAATATACAATATATATATATACAATATACAATATATATATATACAATATACAATATATATATATATACAATATACAATATATATATATACAATATACAATATATATATATACAATATACAATATATATATATACAATATACTATATAATATATACAATATATATATATATACAATATACAATATATATATATACAATATACAATATATATATATACAATATACAATATATATATATACAATATACAATATATATATATATACAATATACAATATATATATATATACAATATACAATATATATATATACAATATACAATATATATATATACAATATACAATATATATATATACAATATACAATATATATATATACAATATACAATATATATATATACAATATACAATATATATATATACAATATACAATATATATATATACAATATACAATATATATATACAATATACAATATATATATACAATATACAATATATATATACAATATACAATATATATATACAATATACAATATATATATACAATATACAATATATATATACAATATACAATATATATATACAATATACAATATATATATACAATATACAATATATATATACAATATACAATATATTAATATATATATATATCAATATATATATATCAATATATAAATCAATATATAAATCAATATATCAATATATATATCAATATATAAATATCAAAATATATATCAATATATATATCAATATATAAATATCAAAATATATATCAATATATCAAAATATATATATCAATATATCAAAATGTATATATCAATATATCAATATATATATATAAATATATAAATCAATATATCAATATATATATATCAATATATAAATATCAAAATATATATATATCAATATATAAATATCAAAATATATATATCAATATATATATATATCAATATATAAATATCAAAATATATATATCAATATATAAATATCAAAATATATATATCAATATATCAAAATATATATATCAATATATCAATATATATATATCAATATATCAATATATATATATCAATATATCAATATATATATATCAATATATCAATATATATATATCAATATATCAATATATATATATCAATATATCAATATATTTATCAATATATAAATATCAATATATAAATATCAAAATATATATCAAAATATATATCAAAATATCAAAATATATATATCAATATATCAAAATATATATATCAATATATCAAAATATATATATCAATATATCAATATATATATATCAATATATCAATATATATATCAATATATCAAAATATATAAATCAATATATCAAAATGTATATATCAATATATCAAAATGTATATATCAATATATCAAAATGTATATATCAATATATCAAAATGTATATATCAATATATCAAATTGTATATATCAATATATCAAAATGTATATATCAATATATCAAATTGTATATATCAATATATCATTATATATATCAATATATCATTATATATATCAAAATATGAAAATATATATCAAAATATGACAATATATATATCAAAATATCAATATATATATCAAAATATCAAAATATATATATCAATATATCAAAATATATATATCAATATATCAATATATATATCAAAATATCAATATATATATCAAAATATCAATATATATATCAAAATATCAATATATATATCAAAATATCAATATATATATCAATATATCAAAATATATATATCAATATATCAAAATATATATATCAATATATCAAAATATATATATCAATATATCAAAATATATATATCAATGTATCAAAATATATATATCAATGTATCAAAATATATATATCAATATATCAAAATATATATATCAATATATCAAAATATATATCAATATATCAATATATACATATATCAATATATCAAAATATATATATATCAATATATCAAAATATCATATATATATCAATATTTATCAATATATATCAATATATATCAATATATATCAATATATCAATATATATATAAATAAATAGATAAATATATATTTTGTGTATATACATACTGTAAAAGTATCTTGTTTCTTTCTACCTAGCCAGAAAATACATGGAGGTAGTTTGCCAAGCCTTGTTAAAGGAAACTGCACTAATATTTAAGTAGTTACTAATAGCTGTACTTTTGAAACATTAAATCAAACAAACAGGACTTGCATCAAAGATCAGTGTCAAGTTGACTTGGATGTCCTTGTTTCAAGGACTTGTTTGAAATTCACTGTTACCATTTAACCAAATATCAATCTACAATAGAAATAACTATGGCCACACTTACATGAATATCTGAATCAGACACACCGAAGTCTAAATTTGAGATCAACAGCTTGGCAGGGCCTGACTGCTGAATGCGGCCACCACCTCCTCCGCCTCCTCCTCCTCCACCACCCTGATACATGTCATGGTTCCAGCGACCCTCAACATTGCCCTGTTGAAAAAAGTTATCATTAGTATTAGCAATTTAGAAAAACAATAAGATATATTACCAAGAGCAACATACCCTCCAGAGACAAAAGTTCCAGGGCTTCATCCAAACCTAACCTTTCCTTCCTTCTATTTATTCCCTACACAGGAAGTCAAGTCCCCCTGTACCCCCACCCCCTTTATTAGCACTTGCAGCAATTCTTTATTTTATGGATGCACTCACCCGAAAGTCCCCGCATCTATGTAACAAAATAAATTCTGGTTGTACCCGACTGCCCCAGAGGAAACACTGTCTTCAACTTTGTATACATGGCAAGATAGAGCTGAAACACAGGAGCACCAATTGGATTTAGGCTATGCCTAGCACTTTCCAGTAATCTTTTTACATTATTGGTAAATGTTACCGAGAGCGACGCTTCCTCTCAGAGACTAAGTTCCAAAATCAGATTGTTTGTTTGTTTCCTCTACCCAACGATCTTGGGGGATGCGTGGGGAACCGGGGGTTTTGGGGGGGGGGAATAATGGATGGCACTGGATGTCAAAAGGAACCTGCAGAAATCGAAGAAAGTGATTTATGAAACGTTAAAAAGTCGTTTTTTCGAAAACCCGAGCCAAATTTGTCCCGAAAAGCACGAAAAACGAAGGAAATCGGCCAGTGAAACTCTACGGACGCCCCACCATCTTTGAAAGTCTACGGATTAACGCGCCAACTTTCGAAAAACTCTACGGGAATCAAACCCAACGCTCGGTAAAAAACTACGGGATTTCACATTATCCAGATCCCCTGTGGTAATCGTAAAATGCTTCCAAAACAATTAACTAACCTAACCTTAACCCTGTGGCTTTCATACACTATGATGTATATATTCCCTAGCCAGGGGGCTCTGCCCCCTGGACCCCCGTAGTATTATATGCGCCTAGCCAGGGGGCTACGACCCCTGGACCCCCTAGTAATATACAAAACTAGCCTAGCCTAGCCTAGCCTAGCCTAGCCTAACCTAACCTAACCTAACCTAACCTAACCTAACCTAACCTAGCCTAGCCTAGCCTAGCCTAGCCTAGCCTAGCCTAGCCTAGCCTAGCCTAATTATATTCACCTAGCCAGGGGCCTACGCCCCCTGGACCCCCGTAGTACTATATGCGCCTAGCCAGGGGGCTACGCCCCCTGGACCCCCGATCTATATTTTCCATAGCCTAGGTGCTCTGCCCTCGGAACCGCCCAGGGTAAAACCAAATACCTGTATATTGCGAAAGATCGAACTTTCCTTCGCTTCCGTCTATGGTCCGAGTTCCTTGGTTTGTAATCACTTTTTCGACATTTGGGGCACTTGTTGGGCTCAAATATCAAGCTGAGATAGATGCAGATATCTAATTGTTCTATATATCCACTATACGGCCTTAAAAATGACCCGGAATCGACGCAACACTCTTAAAATGTGACACTTCTCACCGGTGTTTCGGAACTAATGGCGCCTGACGAAGTGTCAAATCTCCCGGTGGAATAACGCACATGCGCATATGGTTATTGTGCAAAATAGTGTAAATAATTACCAAAGCACGTAAAAGAAGTTTAATAAAAGTAAAACCATTCATTAAATACACGAATTCGGAAAATCAGACTCTGGTAATTACAAAATAATCGTTTTCACAAGCGCGTAGTAATACATGGACTACTTCGTAGATCGCAATGAGGAGTTACGCGTCACATTTGTTTTGGTCCTGGCAAGGTAAACATGGATGGGGACTTAGCCTCAGAGAGGTGCCCTGCAGAGCCTATTTTTGTCATTTCCCAGGAAATATGAGGCCGCTGCAGATTTAGTTGTATAGATTCCTACTCTATTTTTTATGCTCTACAAGATGGCAATGTCCAATTTGCTCTACCTCCGTGCGTCGCTCTCGGTAACATTAACCACATTATTTATGCCACTGCCATTTCTGCCTGCAATTATTTTATATAAACATGTACAACTAACATCTTTAATATGCCTTATCTTAGTGTCAAAGATTCATCACACTTGCCAACTTACAGAAAACACAACATTAAGAACTGTTGTCTCTCAGCAATGATATGCATGGGATATTTTCATCATTTTACAGTAAATACGAGCTGCACCTGCATTGTTTATGACATATTTAGCAAAATGCATTTCCCTCTACATTTTTCCGTTGCTCTCAGTAACTTAACCCATCAATAAACATTTTTTTCATAAACACTACACACAATCTTTGTGGTCAAACTACTTTACAGCTAAATCAATATCATTTGATGAAAGCAATAAACTGTGGAATCTATGGAATCTGTCTTCTTACTAATCAAGACAAATTACCACAAACTTCACATACAATCCAAATAACTTCCTAACCCGGGTTTTCCCAGCAGACCCCCAACCAAATTCCCCTCCATGGACAGTGCATACTATAACACTGTAAATATACACAAATAACATATATTCTTGGTTACGGTGCAATATTTACACGCTTCCTATAGGTATACTATACTCATTTTCTTTAAACCTACATCAGAAAATTTAATTTACATTAAAATATAGCGTAGGTTAATCTCCTATAAAATTGTTCCTTAACCTCCCTACTGTGAATTCATATCAAACCCACCTGACAAAAGGACCAAAAGTTCTTGAATAGATGTATTCCCATTTGAATGGAAAGACTAAATAACCAAAATGTGAAAGAATTCCGCACATGAACGCTTGCAACCCCGACTATGGGAACATTCCAATAACTCAAACAGAATAAACAAACAATCCCAATCAGCATACTCTTTCAAGTCCAAAGAAATGAGTCAAGTAAATAAAACTGAAGAAAAACTGAAGCTGGGTTCCGACGTGGCTGCATGACCTCACTCGCTTCACGGAAATGTCCCGACCGCCCTTCCTATCACGTGCGAAGCCTCAGCCTCGGGCCCTTAGCTCCCCCGAGCGCCCCAGAGCCCGCCGAAGGAGTACTCACCCTTTGTCCGAATCCTGCCCTGTTGCCCACGAAGGGCCGCCCGCCGCCGCTCGCTCGCCCGCGGGTCTGTACCCCTCCTCCTCCTCCTCCTCCTCCTCCAGCTCCTGCAGCTCCTCCTCGACGTAATCCTGCGCCGCGCCCTCGGCCTCCTCGAGCTCCTCGGGTTCCTCCTCTCCGATTCCCGGGCTTGATCTTGTTTGCCTTAATGATGTCTTCCAAACTCATATCAACCTTGGCTGTCATTTTGAAGGTTTGTCCACCGACCTACGCGTTCAGCAACACACTAATGGCGATCGGCGTCCCTCGACCCGGCGCCCACAATGCACCGCGTTTCGCCGGCGCCGTCCTTTTACGTGTGTTGGCCGGGGCTTCGGCTTCCTTCCCTAGTTCCTCACGCAATAATACCAGTCACCTCTCGTTAGAAATTCCAAAATTTATTGTTTCTTTGGTTCTTAGCTTCGTTCAAACGAAAATATATATATTTTTAAGGAATTCTATAATTTCAAATATACAATTAAGTATTACGCGTCACTACATTGAGCAAATGGAAATTCTTTTTATGTGACGATATTCATCTTTTCGTAAAAGTGAATAGAACTTGAGTTAACGATCCGAACCTTATTTGTACTACTAATATTTCAAAATATTTAACAAACTGTTAATTTTACTTGACTAATTCTAAAAACAATGTTACCGCCTAACAAAATACTATTTATATAGATGTTGTAAGTAAATCAACAATAAGTATCATTCCAGTTATAGATCATATTTCTTCACTCTAGAATGATGAATATATATCGATATATAAAAAAATAATTGTAATAAAAAATACACCCGTAATCCCTCCTCAAAATAAACAAACTGCAGGACACGAAATTTCGTCGAATTCAATGTCGTTGTTTCCAGCTTATGCAGATCCTGATGCGAACAATGGTATGTTATATATAGCTCGATATAACGTTCGCCTTTCAATTTGCAAAGTCATACCTGCCTTCGTTATTGTTTTACAGTATTAGATCCTCGGCAAATACTGTGATGAAAACAAGTCCCTACGATAATCGTATATATTATAATTAAGAATTTTCCCATTGACGTATTGAAGGAATGTCATTTGTATGTATTTCCAATCATTTACATCCTTCCATGTAATAATCAGGTAAAAAT
>NC_061846.1:17037373-17039873 GCF_019202785.1 Penaeus chinensis | reverse complement strand
TCCTAACCCCAGCCTCTCCTTTGATCAACTCTATCCATTCCGAATCATCCACCCAGGTCATTACTCAACCTTCAGAATGCACCCCTTCCTCTCTCCCAAAATCCACCACTCCGTCTCCTACTGCATTTTTCTTTATTGTTCATCCCCTCCCCCCTTATTACTACTCTTCATCCTTATTGTCTTCTTCCCAACAGTACTACCTCTCTCCATACCACCCCATCTTCCTCCCGCCCTCATTCTTCAGTTTCTTCCACCTCTGCAAACCTTTTTAAATAATATCGAATAACATACAATAAACTGGATATAATTTTCAAATTCTTCCCAAATTGGGGTTCACATTCTTATAATGTCTCCCATAGGTACAGCCCTCTGTGTGTGTGTGTATGTGTATGTGTATGTGTATGTGTGTGTGTGTGTGTGTGTGTGTGTGTGTGTGTGTGTGTGTGTGTGTGTGTAAGTGTGTGTGTGTTATTATTATTATTATTATTATTATTATTATTATTATTATTAGCAATGCACCAATTTTAAAATATTCTTATACTTGTCAAACAAGGTCAAGAGGCAGACGAAGCAGAACAAGATCTGTTTCTAGGGAGAGGATAAACAAGAAAGAGAAAGAAACTTCTAAAGGAGGAGGTGCTGTATTGTAAGTAGATTGTTTGAGAGAGAGAGAGACAGAGAGAGAGAGAGAGAGAGAGAGAGTGTGTGTGTGTGTGTGTGTGTGTGTGTGTGTGTGTGTGTGTGTGTGTGTGTGTGTGTGTGTGTGTGTGTGTGCGCGCGCGCACTTTACGTGTGTGCATATGTATGCATATTGCATGTTTAGTTTTACTTTAGAAATAATTTAAAGATTGGAATGTTTATTTTAATATTTTATCCAATAATTATTTTATAAATTCTAATGGATAATATTTTGTCAAACAGACGTGAGAAATTGTTGTCTGGGAATAAGAGTGTATTCCTAGATGACTTGAAAGGCTTAGTCAGACCTGAAGAGGCATTCTACATCAACGTACAAGGAGAAACTGGCAATAAGACATTTACCTCAACTCATTATTCGCAACTGGCCAGGTAGTGCTTTAGCTACACTGTTCCTGTCAGTGCTCAAGTTTCTAGTTTTCTTACATGATTACAAATATATACTTAATAAACATACTGCTCATGTATTGATTTTAAGCATGCAATTATTTGGCTAGATGAAAAGCTCATAAAAATTAAATATTTAGATAATATGAAATAAAAATTCCCTCTTTTTGCAGTTATAAGATGAAAATAAGAGGCTTACTGGGAGATTTAGACAAAAAGATTGGGAGGCCAAATAAGAAAGCTCTCAGATACTTCAAGAAAAGTGTGCAACCATCATTATATGCAGATAGTACATTTATCAAACGGATACCAACAAGCAGCAAAAATGAGGAAGACAAGGATGCTGGTTATATACCAGTTCATCTTACCTATGAAGAAGAAAATTTCATAAAGAAAGAAACCCAGCCATCACATGTGGATCCTTTGGGGATATATGACAGTAAAACACAAGAGTACATGCTTGGAATAGGTGGTCCAGATCAAGAAAATACATCAACCCAAGATGCAGAATATGAGTACTGGCAGAGCCAGGCTAAAGCATTTAATGAAAGACTGGGCAAAGAACCTACCAATATATCTCTATGGCTAGAATTTGTACATTTCCAGGACAAGGCTCATGTTCATCTGTTTCGCAAAGAGGACACAAGTGAAAAAAATGAGAAGAAGAAGAAAATGAATCAGAAAGCAATGGCTGAGAGGAAAATTTCAATTTTGGACACTGCCATAAAAAAGAATATTAAATCAACTGAGTTGCAGTTTGAACGCCTTGACATTGGACAGCATATCTGGGATGATAAAAAATTGAAGAGTGAATGGGGTACTTTCTTGTTTAATTTCCCAAACAAGATTAAAGTTTGGCATCAGTACTTATCATTCTCACAAACTCATTTTACATCATTTAATTTATCATCAGTTGTCAAAACATTTGCAAAGTGTACAGAAAGGTTACAGCAAATACAAAGTGGAACATTTTTAACACATGCAGCACCACCTAACATAGGAAAGTGCATGGTAGATGTGGCTGTGCAATTGGCACATGTTTGGCGGCAAGCTGGGTTTATGGAAAGATCGATTGCTCTGTTCCAGGCACTTATAGAGTTTAATTTATTTTCCCCTGCTCATGCAAGAAATAAGAACATGACATTAGAGGCAAGACTGGCCTTTTTTGAGCCATTTTGGGATTCAAGAGCTCCAAGGTATATTTTTTTGTTTGTTTGTTTGTTCAGTTATAGTTGGCACAGTACATAATCAGTTAGTTTTAGTAATGTATGAGTAACTGGAAATCATATACTGTATCCACAGATTTGGGGAAGAAAGAGCTTCTGGATGGGCACAAGTTGTGGAACAAAAGCAACAAGTAGAATTTCCGGAAGTTATTCTAGGTAAGCAAAAGTGCATCTACATTAATGGGAACTGT
>NC_061846.1:17019873-17022373 GCF_019202785.1 Penaeus chinensis | reverse complement strand
GTCCCACATACTAGAACTAGAGTAGAGTCTACTGGTGCTTGTAGCAATTCACTTTTTACATCCTCTTTAGTCAATTTCCTTGACATAATTGTTTCATTGTATTTCTTCATTCGCAAATCATCCTCTGCACTTAGGTAATGAGTCATTTTAAAGTTCCAAAATTGACATAATGTTAAAAGTTCTTCCCTCAATAGAATGTTTGAAATGCTCTTAGATGAATATAACAATTTAATAAAGGTTTCATCCTGATCATTATCCACAATTGCTTTTATAATTTGATACATCGGTGCAATCCCTGTCCCAGCTGCTAACATGAGAATCCTTTTATAACAATTTGTCTTGTATGAAAAATTGCCAAATGGACCCCTCCAAGGAATGTTATCTCCCACTTTCCAATCTTTAATCAGTTGAGTAATCTTGCCATTAGGATAGATTTTTATTAACACATCAAATGATCCTTTTTCAGAAATATCTGATATTGGGGTATATTGCCTAATCACTGCTCTACCATTTTTTATCTGCTTGACAATTAAATGTTGGCCAATGCTAAGTCCTAAATTTTTACCCTCTGGAAGCTTGAATGTATAACAAAGACAATTAGAATAAATTTCTTTTATCTTTACAATTTCAAATTCTTTCCATTTATCTGGATGGAGTGCCCCTTCCACTGGCACTTCCTCTAACCCTCCCTCCCGAATACGCTTGCATTGTTTCTTCCATTTCCTTAGGTCTTCCTCATAAATATCATGCACACACGGGCAGCAGCCACTGCCACAACAGTCCCGAGGCTGAGGAGCTTGAGGTTTGGGAGGCAACAAATCTTCAATATCAGTAATTCTGTTAGTCATCTTTACAGTACAAAATTAGAAGCAACAGGATTATTACTGTTCAGTTTTCACCTGTAAGTCAATCACCTAATGGCTTAAAGAAGGTTTATCTTAATTAACATAGCCACATATAACAGCACATTTTCTTACTAATTTAAATGTTAGAAAGACAGTCAAATAAGAAGAAGAGTATGCTTTTGCAGAGTTTGTTATTCATCCTTGTGAAGAGTCCAGACACATGTCTCTGCAAAACCAGCACTGGAGACAACAGACCATCCCTTTTTCTCAAGAAGATTTAGGACACATCGAGGAGCCAGGTCTGTGGTATAGGAGACTCTGTGTACAAAGATTTGACAATATTAAATTCACTAAATATTTAAATTTTTATCTGACTTGACCTAATAATTACCATTCATTCTTGACTATAATATTTGAAAACAAGGTTAAATATTTCACACACTTACTTCATAGACCAGCCTATAATATTTCCTTAAAACTGTATTAATATTTTCTTAACCCAATGCCAACAGGCATGACATGTACGTACATGCTATGCCCACTGTGAGTTAAATGTTTGATTGTTTTTACACATAGATGGCTACACTTGTACTAAGTCACCAATGAGCCAATTACGAGTACTGCCTGTCTCGCCCGTTTACCCTTTTCTTTGATTACAAAAATATTTTTCGTTATCTTATTTTGCTGTTACTAATGTTTATAACATAGTAATCATGTTTATAATAAAAATAACACCATAAATATTCACAGCACTAGTAAAAAATATGTTTTTCCTGTCAATTCAAATCAGGTAAGGTCACAAGGTCTACTAATTGACTCCTTTGTGGCTAAGCACTAGCAGAGCCATCTATAAAAAATATAGAAAATGAGCACAGCATTTTCCCCATTTTTTATTCATTTTCCCCAGCGGCATTGGGTTAACTGTATCAAAACTGCTCTAAAAAAAAAAAAAAAATTGGAGAAAGTTTGTGGATTCAAAAAATACCCTCAATAACAGTAAAATATCAGCAATGGCTAATAATGGCAAATCTGATATTCCATACTTACACTACATATAACAATATACATGAGTATGGTGCACATGAACAGACTTATTATACTACAAGCAACTATAAAACTAACTAACCCTCTTCCCTAATTCTGTAAGAGTACTTACGTCTTTGTAATCAGATTTTTTATTCGTTTAGCATTAAGGAAAGACATCAACTCCGGATCACTGTCATCATCCCCAACTATGGTTGGACCACAGTCCTGTAAAAAAAAAAAAATATATATATATATATATATATATATATATATATATATATATATATATATATATATATATATATACATATATATATATATATATACATATATATACATATATATATATACATATATATACATATATATATATATATATATATATATATATATATAACCTTGAAGGTACTGGATACTTTTTCCCCACTCAACAACTAAGTTACCCTTTTAGTAACATTTTTCAAAAGCATTACAAGTGTGTATTAATCAATGAACTCAAATTCTTTAACCTCTGTTGGGATGGAAAAGTTAAGAGTTACATATGTTCACAGGACAGAAAAAAATGGAATGGTTAATAGTTGGAAGAAATTGAAGTGCTAGAAAAAAAATGGAAAAATGCATGTAAAACA
>NC_061846.1:17004873-17012373 GCF_019202785.1 Penaeus chinensis | reverse complement strand
AAAAGAGCATATATTAATGTCCCCCCCCCCCCCAAGAGATCACCTTCAACAGAAGACCGAAAGTGTCCGAAATTCAATAATCTCACTTATCGTTTCTTGTAAAACAATTCTTCGTTTTATTTCGGCCGGTCACGTTCGGTATAATCACGGCTGGTAGCATTTCCCGTTTGCCGTTTTCTGTTTTCTTTCTCAAGATACAATCTAAACCTGTCAAACGTATTCTTGTCTTGTGAAGTTATTCATTCTTATTCATACCATTATTTTACATATCTTTGAGAAATTTGAGGTGCAGCATATTAAGGGTTTTTAGATTTTTCGGAGGTCAATAAACACTTTGTCTGATGAACATATTTATTATATATTTTCATTTAAGTATGCCATTAGTTTTTAATAAAAAATAACATTCGATAGACTAACAATACATAAACAACATGCACAAAGTTAAGAGAAAGAAAGAACTTGTTAAAAATACATGTCTAAATGAGGTAGATAACCTAATCAAAGACATAGGTCATACCAGTTCATGGGTGTACATTTTGTGCATATAAAAGTGTGCGTGTCTGTAATATGTATATAAGTTTGTGTATAATATATGTATGTGTGTGTGTGTGTGTGTGTATATATATATATGTATATATACACATGTGTGTATATATATCAAAAATATATATCTGTATATATATATATATATTTATATCCATATATATATATATATATTTATATCCATATATATATACATATATTTATATCCATATATATACATATATTTATATATATACTTATAAAGACATATGTATATATATTTATGTATATAATGGGCACTATGTGAAATCATTTACAATGCAACTTAATTAGAGATTATATATGCGTTCCTAGAACAGTTACATCAGTTACATAAGTAGTCATGTCTTGAATTTGTACTAATAATGATTTCCGTGAATGTAATACATTAATCCGACAAAAAATTGGGCCCTAATTAATTAATATGTGTTGCATAAAGATCGATTTTTTGTATCAGGAACAGGCTTCCGTGTATAGTTTGTATCCAGTTGTGTCAATGTGTATGTGTGTGTATTTGCATGTGTACGTGTGATATTACAGAATGTAAATGCATAACTTAAATTATTCAAATGTGCCAACAAAAATTATTTAAATATTTAAATAAAACATATGAAATTAAGAGCAGAATTATGTCATAAATACTGTAATGATTAAATGAACCTACACCACTATTTCGCACCCAAAACATGATCAAAATCAAATATTCAGACAAAACCAATACACAACATCTAGACGGCCAGTTGTCGCCGCCTTTGTCAACAAAACGAACATCGAAGACTAGATTTTCTTTGTGGTGTTATTATTTTTTCTTTCATTATAATTCCTCGTTCAACTTGTAAACTAATGTTATATGCATAACATTTCCCATCTGCACTGCTACATAATACTTCCCAAAGAATGCACTGGTTTGTAAGATTACCGTTCACCAGCCTTGCAAGGCTTGATTTTCAGTGTATATTTCTGCCTCAAGCAATAGACAGACAGCAAGGAAACGTTCACTTACACAGGTACGTGAGGATCATCGCTTGAGCCAAGAGTGGCAGGTGGGCGCAGGGCGTCGTCCCGCTCACCCCCGAAAGCCCCGAAACCCCACGGACTTGGAGCGGTTGGTGTTGTGGCGAGCGCAGGGCCCGATGTTCGTGAGGAACCCGATCATGCAATGCATTCCGGAGTTGGTTTCGACCACGACTCTGCTTACCTCACTCTCTGGCAGCAAGAAGCCGTACGAGCCCGTATCAGGGAGCTCGATCGTGTACGAAAGAGGTACTTGCAGAGCTCCGTACGCCCAGTCGTCGGAGGCCCCAGAGGCGAGGCCGTAGAGAGGCCCTGAACCTCCGATCTCGTATTCAGTTCTGCCTCCTGAAGCGGCCTTGACGCCCTCGTTAAACTTCCTTGCCAGGCGGCTGAGTTGCTTGACATTGGCGGGTGGGTCCCTCGTCCATCCCCACGGGTACAGCACCGTCTGCCCGAAACTATGGAAGGTGATGAAGACGTCGATGTCTCTCACTCTCTGCATTGCTCTGCCGAGGCCAATCGTCTCCGGCTCGCTGAAAGGCTCTTTTCCCTTGAATGTCTCGCTGCAAGGGTTGCCGGAGGCCCCGACGCCCCACTTGAGGTTCCAGTTTCGGTTGAGATCGACGCCTTTGCAGCGAGCGCTTGGGCCGTTTTGGCTGCGGTTCTTCCGCCAAAGTCTGTTCGTGGTAAAGCGTGTAATGAAGAACAGATGCTCAATTCTAAAATACGTTACGTTACAACATAATAAAGGTAAATATTTGTTTTATCATATTGTGATCTGACCATCAATACTCTATATCAAACAGATACACGATCAATAGCTGGTCGTTTTGGGCCGGCAATTAACACTGGCAGATCAGACGTGCCCACAGCGCATTTACCTTGCTCTGGGTGACGAAAAGGAGTAGGCGTAGCCGTCGGGGTTGGCGACGGGCACGAAGTACCACTCGGTGACCTTCAAGATGTCCCGCCATTCAGGACTGACTGCCACCTGATGCATTAGGTACGTGGTCACGGCGGGGGAGATCCATTCCCTGGCATGGATACCTGAGGACGAATTTAACACGGTTAGATGCGCTGATATCTTATTCTATATTCACATCTCTAAAAGATACTCAACACTAATATTAATAATAACTTGCAATAGATAAATATACAAATAGATTAAAGAATAGGTAAATAAAAAAGGTAAATAAAATCAGACGCGAATCCCCATCACCGTGACTGCGATCAGACTCGAGCGCTGATACTTGCCTCCTTCGATCCAGATCCTCTTCTTAGGTCCTGGCGTGGAAGGGTCGGTGATCCTCACGAGCCTGACCTCGCGGCCCTCCAGAGTCCTGGCCACCGACGCCATCTGCACGAAGTCACCCGAGGTGAAGTTGAGCCATTCCTCGAAGCCCTCGATGTCTTCCAGGTCATGGAACGACGTCCAGTCCATCTGCTCTGTAGGCGAACAGGAAATATTTTACTGACGGAAACTTGTAGTGTAGTGTCGTATGATCAAGTCCTCCGATGTTATGGGAAACTTAGAAATACTTCAAGCACATTTAGTCGATTTTTTCCAACTAAAAAAAAAATATTTGAATTTTCACAATTTAAAGTGTGTAACCAACTGCTGAATGGAATTATCAAATCCTTAAAAGAGAGAATACTTCAGCAATAATATTCATGAACAATATGCAATTGTCGCTCTTTCTCTCTCACTCTCTCTTATTATATATTTACGTATATGTATATGCATACGTACGTATGCATACATGTACATGTCTGTGTGTGTGTGTGTGTGTATGTGTGTGTGTGTGTGTGTGTGTGTGTGTGTGTGTGTGTGTGTGTGTGTGTGTGTGTGTGTGTGTGTGTGTGTGATTGTGTGTGTGTGTGTGTGTGTGTGTGTGTGTGTGTGTGTGTGTGTGTGTGTGTGTGTGTGTGTGTGTGTGTGTGTGTGTGTACGTACACTTACATACATACCATATATATATATATATATATATATATATATATATATATATATATATTATATACATATATACATACATATATATGTGTGTGTGTGAGTATGTGTATATATATATATATATATATATATATATACATACATATACATGTGTATGTATAAGTATATATATATATATGTATACATATGTGTGTGTGTGTGTGTGTGTGTGTGTGTGTGTGTGTGTGTGTGTGTGTGTGTGTGTGTGTGTGTGTGTGTGTGTGTGTGTGTGTGCGCGTGCGTGTTTGTGTGTGTGTGTATACAGACACACACGCACACATGTGTGCATATATATATATATATATTTATTTATTTATTTATATATATATGTGTGTGTGTGTAACATAAAGTGACACACGGGTTCATCTGCGTGTCTCACATTATACTGCAAATTCAGTAAGAGCGTCCCCGCGCCCCCCTCGGCCGCCTCACCTGACTCGCGCTTCCTCCTCTTCTCCTGCATGTGCGCCCTCTCCTCCTCCACCAGCGCCAGGACATCCGGGACTTCAACGCTGTGCTTGAGGTTGGCCTCGTCCAGAGCTCTCGCCACGCGGCTCTTGGCCTCCGCCTCAACCAAAACCTGCCGAGCAACATTAGCGTAATATTTTAATGCAAAGTAGTACGCCGAGAAGGGCGTTTTTATTCTCATAACCGTGTATGCATTCGAGAGTATAAAGTACGGACGGCTTTTGGGTCGCCCCACATACCTTGGTGTGGGATGCTGTGTGACCCCAGACGTCTACATTTCCCTCATCTGCCAGCGCCCTCACCACTATGTGATGTCCCGGGGCTTCTACACGCCACATCTGCCAAAAGAAAAGCATTAATGCATCGAAATTTATATGCATATGCTATATTCAACTTCCTTTGATATGCATGATACCTGCTTTTGGTATTGACGTTTTCATTCATTTGAAAAAAAAATGCAATGCATTTATATATTTAATATATTGGCATGTTTACATACGTCCTACAATGCAAAATGCATTTTTCATGCAATCACGTGTTATGGCAAGCGACAAGAGAATGCGCTCCTGCATCATGAGGTTAGGCAAGTGGGGAGGCAGAGTAGGAGCTTGCGGTACTGTTGCCAAGGAGCGTCTCTCTCTCTCTCTCTCTCTCTCTCTCTCTCTCTCTCTCTCTCTCTCTCTCTCTCTCTCTCTCTCTCTCTCTCTCTCTCTCTCTTACCTCTGGCCCGATATCCGCAGAAGCCCCAAGCACGGCGAACGACGCTATTAAGATGATCGTCCACATCTGAAACAGGATAAAGGAATTCAAAACCTAATAAAACATTACACACTAAAAATACATATCAGAGAATCTTAATACACAAGTCATAAAAAAACTAAGCATCATAACATAAGCTTCGGCTGTCACCTCTGTTACACCCGGATAAAATATCGACTCCCCAGTCAGGTTTCCACCCCCCCCCCCCCCCCACTTGAAGGAGCAACCTCTAACCTGATCTACCCTCGGCCCGCAGTCTCCACAAACAGGGACTACGCGGACGAGGAGTGGTGGCCTTCATTCTCTTATAATAACACCCTCAGGAGACGTTCCCAGTACATGCACTACACATCCTACTCTCAAGGGAGCTTTACTCCGACTTGACTTTCAGAAGTAAATGAACTGCTTAAATAAATGCATACGCGTATACAACTATATGTTTTTTTTTTTCCTTTCCTTTTTTCTTTTTCTTTTCTTTTTCTTTCAACACATGTTTCAGGCAAATCAGACCCGCAGAAGGTTGATTAGTCAAGAATAGGATTAATATTTAACAAGAACTGAGAACGAACGGTATTTCATCCCTTCTGTATCTGCTTTCTCTATTTCATCGCTAGCTGCAGTCATGCAAACCTGCACCTTCGTGGACAGACTGGGCGTTTACTCCTCAGGGTTTAGGATCTGGGCTACTTATACAGAAAGTTGGATTGATTTTGCCATACCTCCATACACTATTTTTCATTATAATCTAAACTTGAAATAATGTACTTATAATTTTCATGGATAGATTCGACGTCGCTATCCATTTGCAGGTATCAGTCTTTACGTGTAAATAAAGCCTCAAACATGAGTTACTCCTGGAAAAGTACTCATCTCACACTCGTTTTCTTTGCCGCGAAAGAGAAAGTTTTCAGGGATCGGCCCTTCAGGTCAAAGAATCCTCTTCTCGACAGGCACATAAACAGCCTTAACTTCCTTCCCTTGATCTCAATAAGAGGAAATCTAATAAACAGAGACGTAAAAATTCCCATTGAGCCATGGATGTTATTAAACAATCACAAGTGTATTTAACTTGCTCTCGTGAGTTACTATAAACCATTTGCGAGAGGATAGGGAGGTCAAGAGGTCAATTTTGTTTGCATCTTAAGGGGGCAACGGTACTTTTCAAGTTAAGGTATCACTAGTCTCCTAAAAAAAAAAAAGAATTATTTGGTGGCTCATAGGTTAAGTCCTATGAAAAATCGTGAAACCTGAGGAAAACATCAGAAAACAACGTTGTACTTCACGGCATATATTTCTTGGATTATCACAAGGTTTCTGAGACAATGGGGATTGGAAAGTACCTGCTAATGGTAAAATGTGATAACCTGGAATATTTAAACCTCAAAATAAGACCCCGTAACTTAGCCATAAAGACGACAACAACAACGAACACAGGTGAGGCTGACGTCATACAGTTTTAGTGGAAGAGGAGTACTTCGTTATTTCCTGTCTGCTGTATCTCCGCTTTTTTTCTTTCCTTAGTTACCATGGGCAACGTGATAAGGCTTATCTCACGTTAAAAAATCCAAAGACACATGCGACCGGTGAAGATGAAAAGGGAAAATGTACATAGCTATTGCGTAAGACTATGCGAACGAAAGTGAAAGTGGGCGTATAATAAATAAGGCAGAAAGTGAAGACTACACTATACGTGGTTGGAAGTTAAAGAAAGTTGTCCTCTGGGGCGGATCCAGTGTGTTCGAAAGAGAAAATGAATACAGGGAGAGAAAGCGGAGGTGAAGAGAAAGAGATAATAACAAAGAAAGAAAATAAAATAACAAATACAAAAAATAAAAACAAAGAGATTATATTTTCAGTGAAGAATGATAACAGCTTCACAGAGATTGGAAAGAGAAACAAATGACGATAAAGTCGGTCACAGAAAGTGATGCATGGAGAGAGCGGATGAGAAGCACCGGCGGGAAAGTGTTGCAGTGACACATCATGAGAAGGAAAGGGACGGGGACATGGGTAGCGCATGAATCACGATTATGAATCACTGTTACCCACTGGGCTTCCGATGACGAAAATTCATTATTTTCTACGGTTTGTATAATTTGGATGTACGATGTAAATGTCTCAAAGGAGTAGCACTAAACAAAGTAATGAAAACATCGTTCCATATGGAAGATCGAAATACAAATAAAACCCGTGACGACTTTCTCTTTCAGTCGCACTCTCACTATCACTATCATTCTCTTCTCTCTCTCTCTCTCTCTCTCTCTCTCTCTCTCTCTCTCTCTCTCTCTCTCTCTCTCTCTCTCTCTCTCTCTCTCTCTCTCTCTCTCTCTCTCGCTCTCTCGTTCTGTACACAATGCGGAGAAAGCGAGAGAAACATATACAACCACACAGGAAGACAGAATGTCATGAGAAGAAAAAGACGGAGGAGAAAAAAAAGAGAAGACGGAGCTCAGAGGAAAGGGAAAAGAAAACACGAGACCGAAACCCCCGGGTCTCTGGCCGTAACACGAGCTCAAGGCACTGCGAAAGACGGCCGCCAAACGACCCCCGACGAGTGGTCAGGCGATTCTTCGAAGCCTCTGAAGCAGGAGGAGAAACACTGTGGCGAAGAGTCAAGTGGCTTTGCCCTCTTGAGTTTCACCATCGCTCCAATAGGAGTGACCCCTACTTTCTTTCCACACGGCCAGGGAATTCCTGGGAAATGG
>NC_061846.1:16987373-16999873 GCF_019202785.1 Penaeus chinensis | reverse complement strand
AGCCCTTGACCACAGCAGGATGCGGGTGGAGGCGTCGGACGGGTGTAAAGGATGAAATGTGAATAAGGCTGTGCTAAGTGGATGGCCCAACTAGATACGGGTGACGTCACAGGAGGGCCTAACACAAATTTAAAAAACAATTTTAAAAGAATAAAAAATAAGGAAGTAGTAGCGCTAACGAAATGAAAGTAGCTGTAATTTATGTAGATCTTGCACAATATAAAAGAAAACGAAAGTGCCAAATCTATGCATCTCACGTAAGATATAAAAGAAAAGGAAAGAGACACGTCTTTCTGCCAGCCCAGATCTGAAAGTGTAAGGAAATCCCGCCTCCATTTCTTACTCCCACGACCGTAGAAAGTAATGACACGAAAAACAAGAATCCAAGAAAAAAGAGGCAAAAGCACAAAACGGAAATCCGGGAAGATGAGAAAATAGGCGAAGATAAGAGTAAAGTGGAAGGGCGGGTGGAGAAAGTGGAATGTGGGCAGCGTGGAGGCGGACAGCACGGTCAAGGTGTTCCCAAAGGTGGAGGGAGATGGGAACGAGGTGAGAGGGGCAGGCGACGATCCCAACTGCAGGTCAGAACTTGATCAGGATGTTGAGTTTAAGCCAAACTGATGAGTCATTTAAATATACGTCAATTAATAAATAAATACCGGAGCAGGTGCGAAACCCTATGGATGGATAGCCATACGAACAAGGCGCACAATAACACGAGAAAAAGTATCAAAACAAACATCAAAGCGGACGATGTAGGAGGGCGAAAGAAGTGAAGGTCTTGGGCACAGGACGGCCATGGAGGGTCGCAAAGGGAACAAAAGTGACAAGTGCACGAGTTTTGCCAGGTTTACAGAGGCAACAATAATTTTGTAAAATTGCAAGGTCATTCTAACAATTTGCAATTCAGCGGTTACAATAACCATTCAAATCATTAGGAGAGAAGAAATAACACAAGGCAAAATATTTAAACTAGCAAGCAGACTTGTGTTGATTGGAAGAGAAAACTGGAACTCAAAAGCAAAGCATTGCGCAAAACCTAATTATCATTTAAATAGAAGATCGAAGGAAATAGGTTAAGGATAGGGGACCTAATTCGGCAAGGTAGAACAGGCAGGTGGGTAACGGAAAGCAAAGGTCAAGGAAACACGAAGGACGCATGGAGGTCAGGCATCTCACACTCAGGACAGTATTCAGTGCATGTGTTTGGACTCTGCTTGCAGCCACACAAATTTTTCTTTCTTTATTTTCGGTGGATCCGTGAACGCGCGCTACCTTTTAAAAACGGAGCTTTAAATATCTGTGACCCACTCTACTGAGGTGGGTTCTGCTTGCACACTTACAGGTATGCTTATAGATGTGTGTGTGTGTAAGTGAATTAATGAGTGAGTGAGTGAGTGGGTGAGTGAGTGAGTGAGTGGGTGAGTGAGTGAGTGAGTGAGTGAGTGAGTGAGTGAGTGAGTGAGTGAGTGAGTGAGTGAGTGAGTGAGTGTGAGAGTCAGAGTCAGAGTCTGAGTGAGTGTGAGAGTGAGTGTGCGTGTGCGTGTGCGTGTGCGTGTGCGTGTGCATGTGCATGTATCCGTGTGCGTGCGCGTGCGCGTTTAAAACCATAAAGCCATAAAATCCCTTTAGTGCGTCATTTCCTGATTTACCGATTTTCTTATCAGGTTATCGCTCCTATAATGTTGATATTTTTTTTCCATATTCAATATTATTTTCAACCTGACGTCAAAACTGGACATGCAATAACTATCAACAGCCATCACTATTATTATGCTTATCGTTTATGGCTTCAATAAGTTTTTGAGGTCTCCATTGCCGTAACATCTTGGCATCAGTTATAGTCCATTGCTTATCTGTATAAACACAGTCGATAATATACCAAAAAACGAAATCATACCTTCTCTCCCCTATAACAAGTACGATCCAAAATCAAGTTTATCAATGCGGGTATGTAGTTTACAATTAAAAAATATCGTGCCATAAAATTATATAACAAATATTATATAGTATATATAATACATATAACACACACACACACACACACACACACACACACACACACACACACACACACACACACACACACACACACACACACACATACACACACACATATATATTACTTCCTCACAAGGGGCTAACATTTTAAAAGGCATTATTTAACTGTTTGGAGAACAGATTACGTTGTCTACTGCATTATCTTTTACACGTGAGTTGTTTGTATCTTCAATATATATAGTTTAAGAGATTCGTAATCTTGGACGAGTGCACATGTAAACATTCCCACCCCAGACAAGGTGATTCATTTAAAAGAATCCAAGAGATTTAAGTAGTCCGGAATACGAAGAAAAAATGAAAAGATTAAAAAGACAGAAAAAACAACCGTGTTTCCGGTTTACACATTTTGGTCGTTCCCTCGTCCATATGTGAAAACAAGGACACTTAAGCCTGCAAAACTACCTTCAGATGAGCCAATACAAATCCGGGTTCAAGGGAAGAACTCGTCCTTGAATGCCGAGTGCAAGTAATCTCGCAGACAAAGAATGTTGAGCTAAATGCAACTGCGAAATAAGGTATGAAAAGAGATGAACTTAGCCTCACAAAGACCGTTCATTATTAGAAAAGAAACTCAATTTTTTACTCAGAATTCAGTACTGACAGAAACCATACTACATGACATTTTCTTTATTACTGCAGATAACTATTAGTTTCTAAACACATAATAAATGTTGTACTGGGCCAAATAGTAGGAAAAAATTGTCCAAACTGGAATTTCTAGGACCAAGGGCGGTTATGTATCCTGTTAACCTTGCTGTGACTCGTTCCAGAGGAAGATACACGTCTTTGCTACGACTCTCGATGTATGTAAAATGTACGTTTTTTTATTTCGGAGCAAAAGCGATCCTCGTTCCGGCCCACAGGAGCGTCACACACAGGCCATGCATGCCGATACAATCAACGTGGCCTTCACATAAGTTCCATACAACGAAATGTCGGATGGCAATTTTGATCCTTTTAGCACTGTTACTGAAGGACTGTGAAAAGCACTGTTACTGAAGGACTGTGACGTATTTGAAACATCAGAACCGGGAGTCTCCCAGGTGTATCCCCAAAGGCGAAACTGGCACCTGTTGCGCCTCCCCACGCCGACTCTCATTTGTTTTGTTTTTGTTTAACGTCTCTGTCGGCGGCGGACTAAAGTGAACCAAGGTACATATAACCAGGTAGTTCCACTTCCATTTTACTTTTTCCCAAGAGTATTCTGATGGCTATTAATGGTAAGGAACTCTTAGTTGTCATAAATCAAAGTGGGAAATATTGGTTTTACTTATGGTAAGTATAACAATATCGAGTAAATTATACAAATTATATATCTAATTATATCTGATATTTAACGGCTCACTCTCATTTTCTTTGTAAATAATCATTTTCTTTGAAAATGGTTCAGTAATAACAATGGTAAAAAAAACATGGAAACAAGAAAAAAAAAAAATAATATCTAACATTTGCAGTGAATATAGGTGATGAGGCTCAGAAGTTGCCAACTAAGGTGTCTACCTGTGTAAAAATACCTTAGCACGAATGGAAGCCAGGAGGTCGAGGAAGTTGATCGTGAAATATTAAAAAGCTTTATCTCCAGAATCGGATGATATTTGTAAAGATTTATTTTTTACTACTGTAATATCACTGTCCGAAACTAATATGCTAATGCGGGAACCGTTTGTTGTAAGTGCACGAAATGTTTTGGGTATTTCCCATGGTCACTGTTCACAGCATAAGCAAATAACCATGATTTAAAAAGGGGAAACATACAATTGCATCATACACAAATAATACTATCCAGTTCCAACAACAACAAAAAGGTAAGGTAGAGTGGCTCGTCGATAATCGTGACATCCTGTTTATATTTTTATTTCATAACTATTGCATTTAATTTGTCAGCAACCTCGAAGAATGTTCTCAAAGGCTGTAAGTCTAAAACGCGTCAAATATAGCGTAATGAAGACATATCTCGTCCAATTGTAATACAATAAAGGATATATTTATTTGTCCAAGGTTCAATTTTCATGAAAACAATGGCTTTAACGTACGTGTGAATAATGATGTTCTGTGTCTGTCTGTCTCTCTCTCTCTCTCTCTCTCTCTCTCTCTCTCTCTCTCTCTCTCTCTCTCTCTCTCTCTCTCTCTCTCTCTCTCTATCTCTCTCTCTCTATCTCTATCTCTCTCTCTCTCTACCAGTAGATGAACTCATAACATATATATTCTTAAAGGTATATATTGCTGTTTCATAAGAGCTCTGTTAGTCCCCACCAAACATGAGGACACAGTACTGTATTAGGTCTTTAAGTTCTTAGTGTTCGATTCTTTTTCCGTTTTGATTTGTTTTAATTAAGCCTTGAGTTTAGAATTCGAACATTTTAAAACTAACATTAGGTCAATTGCTGTTAATGGTTTGTCTACGGATTCAGGAACGGGTGTTGTCCGTGGCGTTTATAATTGCGTTCATGAAGGTAATAGTGTCGAGAATGGCCTGTGCTTAAATCCTCGGTTAATTTTAAACATTCAGTGCTACAGATACCAAAAGAAATTAACAAATTCTACAAACTTAAAAAAAAAAATCCTATCATGATGTGAGATTTTGTTTTTTACGTTTCTAAACTGAATTTCTGCCTTCCTATTTCGAATAAAAACAGATTAGGAGCCTATGAATAATTGTTCTTTTCTTAATTTTTTTAACGAATTCGGACATTTCCCACACCATATATTATGCCTGTGCCAGAGTTTGAAAGAAACATAAAAACTGTACGAACCAGTAATTCTGCAAACATCAACAAATCTTAATAGAAATCGCACAATAAGTCCCCAGTTATGCAGAAACGACGAGCACAGAGCAGCAGCCAGAAAAAAGCCATTACAGATGCCATTCCATATTCGACGAACGCATCTGAACGAGGGAGCGATAAACAACTTCCATTGACCATTTGTTTTGTTCTCCATCGCTAACCGGACATAAAAGATGGTGTATGCTATTTCCGTGAACAATGTCTGTGCTTTGAACGTCATCATCTCCATGCTCGTCCGAAATATATCATTTTTACTTCTTTAATACTTTATATATTTCCGATTTCTTTTCGTTCGTAAAATTGACCTCACGAACTTTCGGCGACGACAGTGGACTCAGTGATACGTGATATTTTAATGACCGTCTGATCAATACAGCTCCGTATAATTAATATTGAATTCCTTATAGCCAATTGAAATATACGCCAACGTTCTCGAGCGAATGATTTACCAGACAAAAAGATCCGGATTTCTTCTTAGGACGAGAGAAATTCGAAGAAAATATTCGGTGACTAGGTAAGACATTCTTTGTAACGATGATTAACCAGAATTTCCCCTTATAACGATCGGTATCGGCACTAATATTACTGATATATAGTAAGCTAAACATATTTACACACTTCCTTTAGTTTCTAAAGGCACAAGATCTCATGTTTAGAAGTCGCATCACAGGTTTTCATGACGTATCGGATTCACAGCAAAGAAATGTATGACGTCAAGCATGACGTCATGGACATTTCCTAACTAAAGTCTTCGATTTATCCGAACATTTCTAGGAAAATTGGCAAGGAGAATTGGCAAGTCATACCGAGGTTTCTTGCTGATCCTGCCTTTTTAGAAATATAATATTCAATGTTATTTTAGTAATAATGTAAAGGATATTAAAGTTGTTCATACGTGTTACATAAAGGCCTCATAAACTCCATAACCAGCCAACCATTACTTTTTTGTGACTACATATTTTCTTTAACTTCCTGCTAAAGTCTATTTAACTCCTATTCACTATCTTTTCATGTCCTCTTCTTACAACTACGACTGCCTCTCGAGTTTTATGAGATCATCAACTCTATATATGTTCTGAAAAACAAATTATTTGAACTGTCAATTCATCTTATTTTGAACTGTCAATTAATTTTATTTGAACTGTCAATTCATCTTATTTTGAACTGTCAATTCATCTTATTTTGAACTTCCTACTTCAAAACATAGTCACGTAACGTGCCTTCTCTTCCGTTAATCATCGTGAATAAAAGCTCGCCTTAAAGAGAGAGAAAGACACGCATTGCAGCCAACCTGCACTGCTGCATTCTAGCTGTATCCGGCTACATTAGTCACTTGATAACTCATATCAAAAGCAAGAGAGAGAGAGAGAGAGAGAGAGAGAGAGAGAGAGAGAGAGAGAGAGAGAGAGAGAGAGAGAGAGAGAGAGAGAGAGAGAGAGAGAGAGAGAGAGAGAGAGAGAGAGAGAGATAGAGATAGAGAGAGATAGTGTATAATGTGTATATATATATTCATATCTATTTATATATATATATTATAATATATATATATACACACATTACACTATATATATACATATATATACATACTTTACTCATATCAAAAGCCAGAGAGAGAGAGAGAGAGAGAGAGAGAGAGAAGGAGAAAGAGAGAGAGAATGTATAATGTGTGTAAAGATATATAGATATTTATATTTATATTTATATATTATAATATATATATAGTCATATTTATATTTATATATTATAATATATATAGTCATATTTATATTTATATATTATAATATATATAGTCATATTTATATTTATATATTATAATATATATAGTCATATTTATATTTATATATTATAGTATATATACATACATTAAACTATATATATACACAAATTATACTATATATATTATATATATACATTAAACTATATATATTATATATATATACATTAAACTATATATATTATATATATACATTAAACTATATATATTATATATTTATATACATTAAACTATATATATATATACACACACAAAGAGACAGACGGACAAACATACACTCGAAATATTTTATGGCATATTCGTGTGCATTAAAAGACGAATCTACTTGTCAAGAGATTTAGCCACTAAAAAGCTTCTGAATTTCATCAGAAGCCGAGGAGGGAAGACGTCGTACATGTTTTCGCTCTCAGAAAGTCATCACGAACTTTTTATGTTTAGAATCATCGTTTTTTTGTTTTTTTTCTTGTGACGCCAACGCAAGCAAGTTTGCACAGATCTCTTCCTAACATAGATAAATAGAGGTGTGTAAGATAACAGAAGGATAGAGAAGAAAGTAAGTGAAAGAGAGAGAGGAAGAGGGTATGAGAGAGAGAGAGAGAGAGAGAGAGAGAGAGAGAGAGAATGATAGAGAGAGGGAAAGAGAGTGGATACAGATGTAGAAACGGTCAAGTTCCAAACGTGACACCGCGCTCGATCGGGAGGATCGCCCGTACTAATCGCACAAAGAATCGTGAAGGGTAGAAGCTCTAACGACTTCGTGTGGAGAGAACAAAAGGGAAAAATCAGTAAATATTCGAGACAGCTGCGACGAGGGGAATGCGACGAGAAAAATGCACAAGAGGGGAGAAAGGATTAATGGAGGTATAAATGGGGATTGTGTAACATGACGAGGAAGAGGAGAAGGGAAGGGATGAGTGAAGGTACTTGAGGGCCGATTAGTGGATGGGGGAGGAGCAGCGTGGAGGATGACGTAGCACGGGGCGAAAAAAAGAGGAAAGGGGAAAAGAGGAAGGGAAAAAAAACGGTACACGTGCAAAAGGGGAGAATTAGGTAAATAAAAATGTTGAGAGTAGAAAATATAGAGCTTAATTAGACAATCATATTCAAAGAAGACGTAGTAGACAAGGGAGCAATACACACACAAATTGCATAATGGAAAAGTGTTGAATTAAAAGAAAAGGCAAGGAAAGGGGACAACCGGCATTCGAAAAGTGGACAGCGAAGACCGAGGAAAAGGACGGACAAGGAGGGAAGGGACTCCTGCTGGGACACCCAGATGGTTTTCAAGGGCCTCTACTTGATGCTGTCCTAACCGTGACGGTGCCACCACGACTAGGACGCAGGGTACTCACTCCAAGGACGCGGTATTGAGGCAAATGGCAGTGAAAAGGCAACACCCCCCCTCCCCCTCCCCACAAAGGATACCTTTAGGATTTCTCCCTTTCTTAAACTTATAAAGAAATGTTTCATAACTAAGAAAAACTACGAACATGTAGAAGAAAAAAAATCCATAAAGGCACAAGGACTCGAGATTCTATTTAGCCCAGTACTTGCGTGGTATTTATGGCTCCTGGGGGGAAATGTTTATGGTTTACTTACGAAAGTGGTCTCTTATTTTTTCTCTCTTCACATATATATACACATGCATATTCATACATCAATGTGTGTGTGTGTTTGTGTGTGTGTGTGTGTGTGTGTGTGTGTGTGTGTGTGTGTGTGTGTGTGTGTGTGTGTGTGTGTGTGTGTGTGTGTGTAGGTGTGTGTGTGTGTGTGTGTGTGTGTGTAGGTGTGTGTGTAGGTGTGTGTGTAGGTGTGTGTGTAGGTGTGTGTGTAGGTGTGTGTGTGTGTGTGTGTGTGTGTGTGTGTGTGTGTGTGTGTGTGTGTGTGTGTGTATGTGTGTGTGTGTGTGTGTGTGTGTAGGTGTGTGTGTGTGTGTGTGTGTAGGTGTGTGTGTAGGTGTGTGTGTAGGTGTGTGTGTGTGTGTGTGTGTGTGTGTGTGTGTGTGTGTGTGTGGTTGTGTGTGTGTGTGGTTGTGTGGTTGTGTGTGTGTGGTTGTGTGGTTTTGTGTGTGTGTGTGTGTGTGTGTGTGTGTGTGTGTGTGTGTGTGTGTGTGTGTGTGTGTGTGTGTGTGAGAGAGAGAGAGAGAGTGTGTGTGAGTGTGTGTGAGTGTGTGTAAGAGTGTGTGTGAGTGTGAGTGTGGGTGTCTTGAAAATATATATTCATATAACCTCACACCTGACTAGTCAGTATCGGTAGCTTAACTTTCATTATCACAACTGTAGTGTCACTCAAAGATTAAGTTTATCTTGATCAATGTAGACCGACACAGCAAATACATCCATTGACATTTAAATCATAAATATGCGATATCGAAATGGTATTTTCATTAATTTATTAAGACCAGTTAATCGTGCGAGTAGGCTGTCGAAGTATACCATGTGAGCCCAAACGAGGGTACGAAACCCCGCGTCCGGCCCACATGGCAAGGCCCGCTGATCCCGTACCCGCATCGCCCAGCATCGCCGCGTATGCCACGGGTGTAGGTCAAGGCAAGGAAGGCCCCGAAACAAAGTAGTGTCGGCCACGTCCTTGATAGGCATCGCCACCCACGGCGTCTGGCTCCTGGCAACTTTATTGCTAGGTGACGTAAGACTCCTAATGCGATGAAAGGTCAACCGTGGGATAATAGCTGAGGCCTCTCGCCGTAGTATGTCTGCCTATATCCCTGGTTCTCAAACTGGGTGCCATGACACTCTGCGACGCCGTAGGCAGTGCCTTGGGGTGACACAAGATTCCGTAGTGTGGTACGTTTTAAATCAAAATCATTCATGTTTGTCGTTTAAGCATGTAATTTGTGTTTCGAGCTCCAGTAATAAGTGTAGCAGGTACGGATGCACGGTGTTGTAAAGGTAAACTCGTATGAGGAGTGTGTGTGTGTGGGGGAGGGTTCCGCAGAAATGAGTATGTGAGATTAGTATGCCAACACTGAGAAGTGCTTGAGAACCACTTCCCTGTACATAAATAGACATGTTTCACATACACGCACACACGCGCACGCGTGCGCACACACACACAAACACACATTGTGTGTGTGTGTGTGTGTGTGTGTGTGTGTGTGTGTGTGTGTGTGTGTGTGTGTGTGTGTAGTGATTATATAAAAATATAGATATAGTAAGGAAAGTTGTAGTTTATGAAGATAATTCTGCTTTCCCAAATATATACATACACTCTAGTGTCAACTTTACAAACCATACACACACTGAACACTGGAATCGAAACGAACGAACTATCCTTTCGGGAGATCACAGCTTCGAAACACTCCAAAGGAAGTATTAACTAGCTCTCGGCATTTTCAAAAAAGGCTTCTGGGCTGTATTGTGATTTTCAAGCGTGGTCGACCTTGACTACTTGCAACAAGAGCAAGCCTTACGTGATCGTCGGTTAACCACAGGTGTAATTGTATGCAAAAAGCTTTCGAAAAAATTCCACATTACTCTTACCTTTGTTTTAAAGGATAATTATCAAGTGGAATGCATCTATCTATTCTTATCAGATAATCTTAACAACGATGTAGTCACGTGTAGAATTTAAATCAAGATAATATTCTGCTCCTATAAATAATATAGTTACGCTTCATGCATGCAATGAGACCTTGTCAAAACCACGTGGGATTCTCTCACAGGGAGGGAGGAAGGGAGAGATAGAGAGGGTGGGAGACGGATAAGGAGAGGGAGAGGGGGAGGGAGAGGAAAAGGAAGAGGAAGAGGGAGAGGGGGCAGGGAGGAGAGAGAGAGAGAGAGAGAGAGAGAGAGAGAGAGAGAGAGAGAGAGAGAGAGAGAGAGAGAGAGAGAGAGGGGAGGGGGGGACTTTACGAATATCACCAATAATTAGTTCCATATACAGATTCAGAGACTGACTGAGAGCAAGACAGACAATCAGACAGAGAGTAAGAGAGAGAGAGAGAGAGAGAGAGAGAGAGAGAGAGAGAGAGAGAGAGAGAGAGAGAGAGAGAGAGAGAGAGAGAGAGAGAGAGTGAGAGAGTGAGAGTGAGAGAGAGCGAGAGAGAGAGAGAGAGAGAGAGAGAGAGAGAGAGAGAGAGTGAGAGAGAGAGAGAGAGAGAGAGAGAGAGAGAGAGAGAGAGAGAGAGAGAGAGAGAGAGAGAGAGAGAGAGAGAGAGAGAGACTTTACGAATATCACAAATACTTAAATAATTAGTTCCATGACATACTAATGCACCGGGTATGCGGAACTTAAACCATGAACATTGAAAGGAGTTATGATCCCCTGGAAAGAAGAGAGTCTCAGTATAGACTCGAGACTGCGCAACACCCGGTTCTTGGAGGGAATCCCCCGTTCAAGACAGCGCGGTCATAATCACAACGTATAATCTTCAAGTTTCCGAACTCATTTTGGTTCCGTTCTTATGGGGTTTGCTGTTAGGTTTTGCTTTCGAAAGTTATATTGCTTTTGTTTGTTAACAGGCACATATATGGACGCGCACATGCACATATACAATGTATGTATGTATACAGGTATATACATACAAGTGTTACGTGGTTGTTAAAAACGAGGTGTTAATAGCAGGGATATTCCCAAGAATTCTTGAAAAGGAAAAATATGTCCCACACACTGTTTGAAATGACTGGGCAGGCAAGAGAGCAGAAAAGTTCTATCTTATAAGTCAAACAAAGGAGGCCAAAGTGATACCCCTTTGAGCCATCTTTAAAACAAAATAATAATAGGAGAAAAATATTTTCGGAGCATTTTTTTCTTATGGAAATTTTTAAATGACTGCGCAGGAAACTGAATGGAAACTTGCAATACTTAAACAGCTGTCACTGTTCTTGATAGCGCCGTGTCCTGGTTAAAGATAAATTCAGTAATGTACATATTTTCTTCATCATCTTACATTTGAATTTCACTGTCCTCTTTTCGAAATCATTGTTTTTTAACGATTTAATACTAATTGAAAGCTAAAGCCTCTTTTAAATTTTGTTCTGAAACAGCGGTATACCTCGATAGGCTACTGAAGCTAAAATAAAAAATCTGCTGTGGTATAATGCATTACAGAATGAATTAAAGCTTGGAAAATTCTCTATAATTTCTGGATGATTTATATATCCCTCTCTGAAGTATTCATACGAAAAAAAATTCTTACGACCGGTTCGAGCTGCGGTACTACGATTGCAAGTAACACAATAGAAGGGGCTGATATCAAATCCTGGTTTTTTTCCGGATTAAACAGTCGTTTACTTCGACAAGAGAAAAAAACGAATTTTACTGCATGACAATGGTTATGATGACCAAGAGAAAATCTTTATTAACACTGAAGTTTCATTTTTGGTCAGCTTAAGATGTTATACATGATATTACCACCCACAGCTCTAAGTAAAGCCGCTGCAGCAACACCCACCGAGAAACTCCGGCGACAACAATAGCACAAAGTAACCCAACAGCTCATTAATTACATCGAGCAACAGCGGGTTAAGATGTAAACAAACCGCAGCTGACGTCTTCCTTTCTTTTGTCCGTTTCCGTGGCTCCGTGCATTCTCTGCTCTACAGGTGTCCGAATACGTGCATTCCATAGATACAGGTGTAAATGTAAATTCGCGCTTCTTTGACAATATTTTTTCTTGACATGGAAAAGGCACGGGGGGAAAAACCATGACGGTAGTCTTGCTTGGCCGAGTGATCACCGTGAGACGTGTAATTATGATCCGCCAACCACAAATAGGCATCGCCAAGTGATCCCTGTCAGCTGTCTCGAACGGCATCCGTGAGCAATTCTCTGTACACTGTGCTGCGTCTAAAGAAAGCAATTGAGACATTTAAAATCTTATTGATTCCTATCACCTACAAGAAAAAAAATGCAGGCTG
>NC_061846.1:16979873-16982373 GCF_019202785.1 Penaeus chinensis | reverse complement strand
CACACACACACACACACACGCGCGCGCACACACACACACACACACACACACACACACACACACATATATATATATATATATGTAAGATACATAATATAAATATAACATAATCATATACGTAAGCATATATGTATGCATACATATATATACACATATATACATATATATATATTTTTTTCATTCCACTGCAGGACACAGGCCTCTCAATTCACTACTGATAGGTTATATGACAGTGTCACCCTTTTGCCTGATTGGATGCCCTTCCTAATCAACCGCAGTTCGGCGCGCTAACATTTGTGCCACCTGCGTTTGACTTCTCAAGGCGATATGTCGTTTTCTCGGGCTCGAGCCAGCAGTCAGAGCGCAGGCATTTTTACGACCGCCGCGACGGGGAATTGAACTCGGGACCACGAGGGTCGGAGTCCAGTGTTCTAACCACTGGATCATTGCGGCAGTCATATCTACATATATATACATATCTACATATATATACATATATACATATATATACATGTATATATATATACATGTATACATATATATATATATATATATATATATCTACACACACATACATGTGTGTGTGAGTGTGTGTGTGTGTGTGTGTGTGTGTGTGTGTGTGTGTGTGTGCGCGCGCGCGTGTGTGAATGCCTTCAAGCATGCGTGCGTGCATGCGTACGTGGGTGTGTGTGTATATGCGTGTGTGTGTTAATACTTGCATTACAGAAAATAAAAAAGGGAACTTCTCGTCTAAGCTTAGTTCTTGTTTCCTTGAAAATGAAGACTAAAACACTAGTCCCTCCCTAGCCCCTAACTTAACCCTTCGCCCTTCCCACCACAAATCCTCTGCTGAGCCCCAACTACAAGCAAAGCATCACCCTCCTTCCTCCAAGTGTGTGTGTGTGTGGGGGGGGGGGGGGGAGTTCGCCCCTCCACCACGCCGCCCGTCGTCCCCATGTCTTTGGTGAGACCGGGGCGTCTGGTCTGGTTGGACGGGTCTTGCTGCCCCCGAAGACACTTAAGGGTAAACTGAGAACACTTGAGGGAGAAGCAGGGCTTATGTTCGACGGCCATAAACCTGTACATCCCTTTAGTAAGTCATCGCGGGACTCCACATAAAACGCAAGAGTAGAAAAAAAAAAAAAAATCACTCACGCACAATTTCGACTCGCATCTGGTGGCACGCACTAACGCATGTGATCATATCTATTACGAAAAAATATACAATTTCCTGCTCGGCGGTATCTCCAACTTTAGTTCACAGATATAGAACTTGAAATTTCACAGAAAGACAAATAAAAAGAAGCACCACGAACAGCGACCCCTTTACATTTGCGTATACCATGAACGTCGAACAATGTGACCATTATGTCTCCTGCTGTTATCTTATCCTAATCAACCAGCCCTCCAGGTGACGAGGGCAACATAAAACGGACGCACTGTACCTTTCCTTTCCCCGTCGACGGCTTCCCCAGCACTGACTGCCTCCAGTTCATGCTGGCGCGACATCGAGTACGAGTTGGTAACTCATCCCACGATGTTGCCCACTGATGATGCGGTCGAACCGGGCGATGGGATAAAAAAAAAAAAATGCATGTCTTTCGTATACATGGTAGCTCATTCTATAGAAATGCATGCCGTTATATCCGAACGAGTTCGTCATTTTGCACCATCATATTTTTTATAATTCACAACATTCTTAAAAGTTTTATCAAACTATGAGGATGCTGACTGATCTGTCAGCTGATCCATACATACCACAACCAGCGAAACGGATATACTGTTCAGAAAAAACAATGCATTTTTTTTTTTTTTTTTTTTTTTTTTTTAGCTACGGTTTGAATGGAGAATTAATGAATTTACGAGATAAAACAATTTCCTTTGGTAAAATTTTCACGATGAACATTGGCTAAAGCTTTTTGCACACATGATAAACTATACGTAACAGGCTCGTAAACATAATCATTACACATCAACCACATTCACACTTACAAGAGGCTGGACGCAGGTCACTAGGTTTCGTCCCACCTTCAGCGACAGATCCAGCGCCCTCTTCTGAATTTTACATTAGTGACACAACATTGACCTAACACATTTAGCTTATCCAATACTGATAAATAAACAAATATATAACATCAACTATCCCAACACTCTCAGACATGTCACGCAGAGGGCTTTACACCATTCCCAGAAATTCACACTTGCCACATACTTTGTTCTTGTTATGGGCGTGAGAACTAAGACCCGATACCTGAGAACAAAGAAAAAATAACAGTTGATTCCCATGAAGGTGTTATATGTAAAAGGTAGATATGATAAACTATGGTGACTGTTTCACATGATTCATATTCGAGCTGACATCACAGGAAATGACATTAATGAATAAATTATCAACATGCTGGCGTTATTAATTTTCTTATCGTAAATTAAAAAAAAAAACCCATTGCCCGTGGATTTTTAGTTGTGCTCTTTGCTTGCATATCAGAATGTCATCAACCGC
>NC_061846.1:16964873-16969873 GCF_019202785.1 Penaeus chinensis | reverse complement strand
TCCTTTTAGAATGACATCAAATCACTTATTGGCATGTATCACTGACAAGATAACACTCAGAAATTTAATTGCAAATGTGTCACCAACTCCCCAAAAACAGAATAAAAAATCTTGTACCTCATACATTCACTATTACTGATATGAGCCTTTCTATATTTGAATATATGACTAGACATATAAAGCCATGGCCCCATCTACCAATAGTCCATTAATATAAACAACAAATACAGAAAATTCCTTCCTTTCCACTAATGTTCAAATGGTGCCCATGTAGGGAAAACATTCCCAATCATACACTGGGATAGAGTTAAATCTAATAATGCTACTGACTTATTGATACCATCTATAATGTTCTAACTCAAGGATGGATATATATATGAGAAATACCAGTAATAATTAGTTTCTTGTTTTCAAAATATATATATGTATATCACTTAAATCAATGTGGAAAATAAGGCCACATCCTCCTTTGGCTTTTATGCCAGTAGAAGGCAGGTAGCAGTTTAATGTTACACGGGAACTGTAAAAAAAAAAAAAAATTATGAAGTAGCACTACATGAATATTGAATAATGTTTCCTAACTACAATTATTGGTTAAAATGTATTTTGCCTTTTACACTATGCTCATTCTGCACCATGTAAACCCATAGGATTGTGGAAGTCTAGTTCAACATAGAGAAAGCTCTGTTAGCCCATTACACATACCATACTGAGATAGGTTATCCGTGTATAAATGTGCATGGGCATGCTTAAATATATGTATGGTCATACGCATGTGTATGTGTATGTGTATGTGTATGTGTATGTATATGTATATGTATATGTATATGTATATGTATATGTATATGTATATGTATATGTATATGTATATGTATATGTATATGTATATGTATATGTATATGTATATGTATATGTATATGTATAAGTATGTATATGTATGTGTGTGTGTGTGTGTGTGTGTGTGTGTGTGTGTGTGTGTGTGTGTGTGTGTGTGTGTGTGTGTGTGTGTGTGTGTGTGTGTGTGTGTGTGTGTGTGTCAACAGTAGCTTTGATTAAAAAGTAATATTCATAACTACTATTTGTATCAGCACAATTTTCCTTAAGCTAAGTCTAAAATAAAAAATACTTGTTTCTTTCCTTGTGAAATAAAGAACCATATGGATGTTTAAGAATCTTAAATATTCTACAATTACAAATAAACAAACAATAAAAAAAAGAAAAAAAAAGGGATAACTGCAATCTAATAAGGATCTTTTAAATCTTCATTTTCATAACAGAACACTACATTTTATGTATTTCGATGGCAATGACTTATTTTCATAATTAGAAAATTAGAGTAAAATAGTAAGAATGCTACTCAGCAATTATTAAGTTCCCATTACTGCATTTTCTTCTGTCACTCCTAGCGTAGTATTTGAATAATCAGTCTTTCCGATAGGATTTGTTCATGGTTCTGGAAACATGCAATTTTTACCCGAGATGACAAGTTATATCCTGCTTACATTCATACACTATTCAAAAATATATTTGCTTATTACCTAAGCTATAATTTTTGACACAAAGAGAGATAGAAAGACATAACTTGAAAAGATTTTCCTCTGTATCATATAGATGTTATACTTACTGACATCAAACAACCCAGTTCATTCACAATATAAAGAATTGATTAACAAACATATCTTAGAAGGAAAATACACCTCCTCAGTATATACTTATTATATTAGTAAACTGGCAGACTACTACAGGTTTACTGAATTTATTCAATGAAGGGTTAACTAATATATTGAGCATTATAAAGCATTATGACTTAAACAGTTTATTTCATGAGAACAGCAAAAAGAGCTGAAACCCTTTACAGACACCTCTCTATTAAATCAGAGATTTCTACCTCTATGGATGAGGTATGAAAACTCAAATTTATCACAAACATTCCACAAAAGCAGTATATGGCTTCTTTGTTGTTATGTAATTATAACCAATACTAAGCTTCCTCTATGAGGAATTAACATTTTCACTCACAACCTATGTACCTTCTTTACACAAGGAATTTAACTGCCAGCAACTTTCCTTTGCAAGTGGCCAAATGGGGAAACGATGGAAAGCATTATTCAAAATACATTAAAACTTAAAAAGCAGAGGCCTTTTGACTGTACTGATTGGCAATCTACATATTCAAGGAGAGACCAGGTCACAGAACCATTTACAGGTTGATGTTTATATGCAAAGTACTGGAAGTTTCTATTATAACCATTTGGTATGACTTAAATATTATATACAGAATAACAGAGACGACTTCATTTAAGACCATTGAAAAATAGTGGTGAAACTTACTATCACAAATGAAAAGAATGTTAAGTGATACAGTTCAAAGTAGCAAATCATCCAGCTCCTCTGATGTATCTCCTTCCAAAAGGAATATTCTACGCATTACAAGACCAATGAATAAGACTATCGCAGCTGACAAGACCATATTATAGATAAAACCTGGGCTGGAAACTGGAGCAGAGGACACAGGATTTGTCTGAGCATTATGGGGTGCAACACCTTCCATAAGCATTTCTGGTGCTGGATCAACAGCTGTGGCACCCTGATTCCTGTTTACCGAGTGATTGCCGGGAAGAGTTGTCTGACTGGTAGCTTGTGGTGCTGATGCCTTTGATTCTTGGTTGGTACTCCCTTGGGTTTCAGCAGCAATTGTCGCGTCTTCTCCATCTGCTGAGGAACTACGTTCTGCATCTGCTTCCTCTGTTTTATTTGTGGTGTTCGAGGAATCAGCAGTTCCTGAGGCTTGATCATTACCATTTTTTGTATCAGCCTGAAATATTTTATTTTTATCAGATAAGAAAAAGGAAGAATGCAGTCTCAGGAATGCAAATAACTTGGACAGTAGGCATACTTGAGTATGATATGCTACAAAAAGTGGAATGACATGATCATAACACCATGAAAAAATTTGGCTTGAGGGGCAGGTGACACCATGGGAAAATCTGGTTACAGGCTAGGTGATACGAACTTGCGGTCATGAGCATTTTGGCTGAAAGCCAGAGTAACAAGTGCACGGACCTCTTGAAGGGTGATTAGAATCATTAGGCATTTAGAAAGGTGTTTTTTAATTATTCCCATCAATAAATGAGTGTGGAAATGTAATGAACCATGACTGGAAGAGTGCCAGCAGACAACCATTCACATAAGCCCAATGCCAGTATTTTGGGCCATGTGATTGCCATGAAGCAAAATAAACCAAGGGGATAATGATAACATATTTCATTTGTCACTTAACCCATGGGGATGGGTATCAGAAATACCTCATTGTCATAAACTCTGGTGATTTCTAGCAATGTCCAGACACTGGGCATGGGAGTCCGCTCCATGTATCAGAACTTCCCGCTCCACATGCTCTGGCACATCTCCATGCGTACGACCGTACCCCATAACCCACTACAAGTGTCACTGCTTCTCAAACTGCACAGATAATTTATTGCCAAAAGGTTTATGAAGCTATCATGCACATATACTTTATATTGGGAAGAGTGAACTGGCTAAGGCGGCAAACTGGAGACCACTATCTTAGACCTTTGTCGACAACCAACATTTAGACTGATTTCACTGCTGACTCTGCTTCGGTAAATATTCACCGCTATTGGCTCACTTTAGAAGTCCCAGGTAAGGATAAATTTCAATATTTCCATATTCTATACAAAGCTAGGAAATGCTACAGAATGACATCCTCTTCAGGTGTCTTACCAACCTGAGCACAGACCTTAAACCGAATAAGCTAAATGGGCAGGGAATTATACCTTCTAATCTGGAAAGTAAACTGGAAAGACATAAATCTTCCCTAGTAAAAGTAGCAAAATGTACACAAGACTAAAACTAGCTTTACCTTGATTGTAACTGCACACTGGCTCATGACTTCTCGAGCTTCTTGTTGTAAATCTTTATTGTCTCCTGTCCTCTCCTTCAGCAGAGAATTGATGCAACCACAATCTGGACACTCATATTCCTGTGATCTGTTAAAATAATACCAGTTCAATATTAACAAACAAGAACATGGTATTTTGGGTGCAAGTTTATTAGCTACATTTTCTATTTAGCTAAAATGGTTTCTAAATGCATGGAATGAAATTGCGAATAACAAATATTATTTTCATTACTCAGTGAGCTTCCCTTATCAAAAATGTGCATATCTGACATTTATGGAACTATTTTGAATTTCTGTTTCTTAAATTTCATGTATATATGATAAAGCTCTCATGTAAAGCTTCCTTCTATAAAAGCAAAATTGTAATCTCAACAATCAGCAATAATAAAAAAGAAACATTCAAATATACAAACTTTTTAGCAAGCTTTGCACGTTCTTTAGCTGTATAGTCCAGTGAACCAATGGTGCCATTGGCAGGAGTGGGCATGAAGCCTATAATAGCCAAAAGTGCCGTCCTAATGCTCCATGAGGGCTGCCATGTCTCTGGATGATGTCCTGAGATACTCAGACATATCTTCTTATTTGTTTCAAATCTTCCATTTGGCTACAAATAGGGAAAAGAAAAAATATAAATATCATATCACCATATCTCTTCTGTTAATTTTGTTCCACAATACCAAAGATAAAACATTTTTTTTTTTTTTTTTTATTATTACCGGAGTTGTGTTTCAATGACATTAAAAGAAATAAAGATCAAACAACATCTGATATATTCTACCCTGTGACAGTAAGACGCAGTATGTAAAGAATTCTATTAAAGTAGTATTACCTTTACATCTGAAATGCAACAAGTGTTTCAGTCAACTGTGCCTATAGGATATTAATCATCAAGGTTAAACTAATCAGAACAGAAGCAACAAGTGTCATGTCAAACAATGCATTGGGGTCAGCTGCTTGAGGGAAAAATAAGAAGCATAGGACACATAAAAATTATCCCACTCCTTATGCTCTTGGTTTCAGCATAATTAATTCTTGGGGTAATCAAGCTAGAAAGAGGCTTCAAGCCTACTCTTGGGCA
>NC_061846.1:16949873-16954873 GCF_019202785.1 Penaeus chinensis | reverse complement strand
TGCTAGTCTAAGTTGTTATTTTCCTTTGTTTATGTGTCTGCTTTAGATCGGGTTTGTTTGAGTAGTGTCATGAGCTGCAACAAGGAAATTGAGTATTATATTAGGTAGGGATGAGGTAAATGTTCAGAATAGGACTAGATTAAGATAAAAAAAAATGTCATGGCTACAAAGGATACCTCAGACAACTTTCAGTATTGTTTGATAATGGTTCTTATAACTAAAATCATGAGTAAATGAGCATGAATGTGAAATTAAGGCCATAGTCATCTATCAGTCAGCATATTTAGGCTTGCATTTGAGTGATGCTGCAGCCCCAATGCTTCATCTAAGGCAAGCAAACCTTTATGTATCCTAGTAAAAAAGAGCTTGGAGTCCTACCTGGAACTTATCAAAAAGAAGAATTCCAAACTCTGTTGAACAAAATATATATGAATGAGGAACGTATATTTCCTTTAGCTTCAGTCGTGTTCTTAGCAAGCACCTAACAAAACTCTGTGTATATTCTGACAAGACAAAACTTTATTTACCTTGCAGTTTGTCGTCAGATAAAGGCCCCTCAAAACTTATTTGTGAGGGAAGACCTAGAATTTTTAAGAATAATCATAATTATTCCCTGTTTTATGCTTCAATAAATGCCAACAAAACTCCTTTACATATTAAAGCAAAATAAACCTAGAGTGGATCCCTATTTGATTATGAATCCATGGACATTTTCAAAATCTGTGATGCTGGCATATATATTGTGGAGATTTATTGCTGTGGCAGATAAAATGGCAATTCTAATCTGGGAAAATCAGTGACAGACTTTCAGGTTTGTAATTGATATGTAATCAAAAGAATAAATGCAAAGGACAGTAGATTCTGTTGCATAAATTTATGTAAATTGAGGCACTGCATTCATCATGCTCCACAAGAGTGAGAGCCAACTAAAGAGGCACTGCATCAAGATATATAAGGTGGCTAAAAAGTAATGAATTACATTTTATGGGTTTCTTTAAAGTCAACCTTATTGTAGAACTACAGCCAGGTAATCCATTACAATGGCATTTACCCATACCAAAGTTTTCCATATACTAAATAATTGCGTATTCTTTAATACTCTGTTTTGCCACATCTCCTTTATTCTAATCAGCTTACATTGAATACTTGTGCTTACACGTGTTTTATACTTTTAAGTTATATAAAACAAGTTGTTAAATATAATATTTTATAAATTATATAAAATATTTTGTATTGTTATTATATTGCTGTCTAACACCACTTACTCTTTTTCAAAAGAAATTTTGCAAATTACAGTCCACTTTCCAGGATTAAGTTACCAGTCTTTCTTTTCCTGAGATTGAACAGGTGTCATGCATAGTCAGATTCTCACGAGTAAATTTATGAATTATCAGAGTTATATTTGCCTTGCTCTCTAGTAATGACTGTGGCACATATGATTTTTTAAACAAGAGAAAAAAAGAAGACTATGTATATTTTGAAATGCTAAACTTATCCATGTTTGCAAAGGGTGCCAAACAAGTGAATTTGACTAATTTATACATACACAGTATAGAGCAGGTTTAACTGTGCATGGTATGGGTGCTTGCATCTCATCATAGGCCTATGGGGTTGATGCCTCATAGAACATAAATACTGTCAAATTAATAGTAGTCCTTAGAGGTGCCACAAAGTAAATACAATGAAAAATGGAACTGTAACAAAAGATAGAAATAGTTAACCATTTTAGAAAGTGAAAGAAATAAACTAATTGTCATTTACAGATCCACCATATTAGCTAATTCCTTGATATAGCAATAAAGATAACAGAAGTAGAGAGGCTTCATTAAATTGGTTGAAAGTAAAAGCTCTGTTTCCTTATTTTTTTGCCTAGCTTTCACATTCTTTTGCTTGTTGATGAAAACGTTTCAAGGATCTGTTACATTGTGAAATTCCCTGGCAGTGTTTAGTAAACAGCTTGCAACATAATCACAGTTGTAGCTTATGACAGCCTGAGTGACAAAATTGACAGTTGATTTAGCCACAGCATTAAGTTTTAGCAAGATCTACCAAATCTTTAAAGTAAAATTATTAATTTGAGTTCTGCATCTGTTTGCTGAGCTATCATATCTTTATTTCTTGTTGGCATCAAGTAACATCACTAACTCAGCTTCCCTGTTGACAACACAAATCATGTTTTCATTTTTTGTGGCTCCTGAGTGCCAGTAGATAAAAATATGATCTGATTGGACATGTTACATGATGGGGGGGGGGGGGGGGGGGGGGTATTAGTGCACAGAAATGGAGAGATACTTGTACTGAAAAAAATGACTAAAATATGATTTGCATATTGACAGAAGATGGAGAATGCATATGAGCATCAATTAGTGGATTAGTGGAGTATATATAGCATGTAAATTGAACTTATAATTTCTTAATATAAATATCAGGTGTGCTTTTTCATTATCAGGCATTGGTAGAATGTGACTATTACAGTAGTTTAAAACTAAAACATAGCTTAACATTTTTTCTAAAACATGGTTAAATTATCTTTCAGAGAAAAGTTCGGGGTTATAACATTGCCCGGCTCTACTTTAACATCAATGAGTATGAGAGTGCCCGTCGTTACTTGAGTGAATTCCTAACAGTGCGCCCTAAAGCAACAGATGCTCATCGTTTATTAGGCCAGATCAATGAAGGTCTTGGAAATAAAGAAAAGGCAGTACAATCTTACAAGACCTCCTATGAACTAGGTGGTGGCCAAAAGGACCTCATTTTGAAAAGTAAGTTGGTAATTTATTTTTACATCTATATATATTTATATATTTATATTTATATTTATATTTATATATATGATATAATGTAATGTAATGTAATGTAATGTAAACAGAAACAGACACATTCATGTTTATATGAATCTATAAACACATTCACATGACAAATTTCTAGTTTTCTCATATTTTGGCTTTGTCAAATTTGCTTTGGTGTAATCATAATATTCTATTTTTAATGTCTAATTTTATTTCAGTCTGTGAGCTATATACAGAAGTACAGTGTGACAATTCGGTACGTCTGTATTGGGCAGAAGAAGGCCATAGGCTCTATCCTCACAATGAAAGTGTTGTCAAGTTACGTGAAGCTCTTCTCACGGGTTCAGGAGCACACTCACGGGAGGAGCTTGAAAAATTATACCTAGGTAAATGTTTCAAATGTTTCAGCTTATTTATCGTCATGAATTCATAAAGTATGGTATTATTGATGTACTTTTGACAAACGGTTTTCATGAATTTTTCTTTTCTCTTTGCCAGATGAAATTAAAGCTAATCCAACAGATGTTAGACTACAAACCAACCTCCTGCAGTTGTATAAAGACTGGGGAGCTGAAGACAAAAATAAGCTCAATGAAGCCTACAATTATGGGTGTCAGGTGGAGGCACGTAAACCATTTTCAGAATCACTGGAATGGTATAAAACCCTATTTGATATCATGCAGGTGAGAAATGTTCTTTAGTAATCACTGAAGATATAGTTATCTTTACTATGTCTACAAAATGGTTAGATGAAATATTACAGGTACATGTATGCATAAATATCTTTTTAGTAGAGCAATAATGTATATATTTTATTGAAAAGACCCTAAGGTTTCAAAAAAGATTATCTCAATTTTTAGGAATACCGCTCATCAGCTGATGTTAGCAATGAAAAGGAATTCCACATCAACTATTTGTCTGCCCAAGAGCGACTTGTCTACCTCACTTTGGCCTCAAGCAGCAGTACTGCACTCCTATCCCAGTGTACCCTCACAGATGCTGCTGCACTCCTACACAAGTCAGTCTAATTACATATTATGTTCTTCATTGTGTTGAATTGTATTTTTTGTCTTGTAATTACAGGTATCATAGTGATAGCACTTGAGTGTGGCTACAGATCCGTATTTACCTGGGTGATTTTTTTCATTTGACTTTTTATAATGTTGGAATTAATTTTTATACCTTGTTCTCCCCCTTTTCATAGGTTTGATCAAGATTTGAAGACCAGTTTAGAAGTGGTGGATCAGAATTCTTCTTTTGGTCAGATGATGGTGGGCCAGTTGTACCTGCATATGGCTATATTCCTTTTACAAAATGCAAAGAAGGTAACAATTCAAACATTTACCACTTCTTAAATTATAATTTAAGGAAAGGTTCAGATTTTTAAAAATTGATTTTAAAAAATTACAAGTTGGCAATTGCAGTATTTGGATTCTAGTTGATATTGTGAATTGAAGTGAGATTTTGTCTTACAGGATGGCCTTACTCACACAAGTACCAGTGCTGGAGCACTGCTGTTTCATGCCTGCAAATACCGGTCATCTGAAAGTGCCACGCAGTCAAAGTCGTGGAGTTCAAGAGATCAGTTCTGGTATAAATTAACTTGTCACAGACTATCTCAGGCTGCTCATGTCCTTAACCATATGGCTAAAACTGAATCTGAAAAGAATAAGTTTTTAAACAAAGTGAAACAACAGTGCAGTAATAAGCAAGCTCAGGAGAATATCTACCTGACTCTGTTTGGAGCTTCTAATGCCAACAAGAAGGAAGGGAGCTTTTTCCTCAGTGATGAGCAGTTTATCTCAAAGCCCCTGACATATCCTGAAGCTGAACAAGTGAAAGTCTGGGATAATGGTAAGTGCAGCAAAATACTTCAATCATCCCTGAAATCTTTTTGTGTTAAAACACCTGTGAAAGTGTGTTTTATATTAAAAAAGAAACCTTGGCATTTTTCACACATACATGCATATGTCCACTGCTTGTAAAGAAATACATTTTGTATATACTCTTTGTTTTTCATTGTATAATTGATATGTCTTTGTTTTTCATTGTATAATTGATATGTCTTTGTTTTTCTATAACAGTTGTAGGAACCATGTACTGCTCAAGTTTGCGTGACATGGTGTGGTTGTGTCTGCAGCAAGCCCCAACTAGTTGCAAGGAACCTCAGCCATACTACACATATACATTGTTTGAAGGTCTTCAGTTTTC
>NC_061846.1:16939873-16944873 GCF_019202785.1 Penaeus chinensis | reverse complement strand
GATATATATTTTTTGTTAATAGGACTGTTACCATTACTTTTGCATTTCTTCATCAGCATGCCATCAAGTGTTAACCAGGGGACAACAGTAACCAGTCTAAGTCAGACAGGATCTTCAATAGTGACCCAGGCTCTTGGCTCCCCTGCTATTGTTACTGCTAAGGAGCCACTGCCATCACCCTCTGGAATCACTGTTGCACAGGCAAGTCTTTGGAATTGTAGTTTTGTGAGAGTTTAAAGGTCAGTGTGTGGTATGGATGAAGCTTTTTCCACACTAGAATCTTATTCTCTTTGTTTAATTGTGTGGTTTCGTTGATCCTTAATTGTACATTATAAATTTAGTTCAGAAGCAGTTGCTCAAAGATACCTTTCTTTTATGGTTTCTTTACTCAAGCTTTATATTATTTTTATATCTTTATTTATATATTTATGTATTTATTTGTATACAGCAATCCCTTTGTCTTTAAATTATATTTTGGTTTTATTTATTAGTGTTAAGAGATTTTGTATTTGTTTTAGATAATGAATATTTTTGTTTGTTTAAACCAGTTGTAAAATTTAGGAATAAGAATACAACACCTAACCCAAAACATGATTTTATGGTCACCAGAGTCTTGCTACAACAAACTTGGGTAATGTGAGTTGGAGTGTGGCACAGGGCATTAGTTCTTCATCTGGCACCACCAGCAGTGCGCAGATAATGCCACCTGTTACCAGTGCTCCTCATGCCTTCCAGATTACAATGCCAGCTGTGTCTGCAGCTCTGACACCACCACCTGCTTCTGCACCTGGTGAGTCTTTTTGTTTTATCGTTGTTTCAGTTTGACATTGATAGTACAATATTATCATTATTGTTATTAATATTATTACTGTTACTGTTGTTATTGTTATTACTTTTTTTCTTGCTCGATTTTGCTAAACAGAAGATAAAAACTTTATACAATTTTCTTGCCTGTCTGCTTTGGTACTAAATATGTGATTCAAAATTTTTAGCACTGTTTGCATCATTTGAAGATATTTCAAATTATACTGAGCATTTTCCTCTAGGTTTTCACCTCTTATGATTATTTCAATATTACATAATTAATTATCACTATTTTTGCATTTGAATTATAGAAAAGGTTAGTGGCATAAGATTGCGTAATTGAAATATTATTTTATTCAACTAGTAATTATATCTAACTAGGAAGTTGCTGCAAATCACCAATAAGAAAACATGTGGAGGCAACAATATTTAACCCTTATAAGTTCTGGTTGATTTGAGTGGAGAAATATCATGTATTGCATATAAATGAGAAAGAATATGGAATTAATAACATTATTCCATTGCCCATTCAAGACTTATAGTATGGGGTATAACAGTTTAATATATTTTTTTCTAGGGAAACAAAACCTAGCCTTATGTTGTAGTTTTAAAAGTTATAAGTACACATTTTATGATGATTTAAAACTACTGACAGATTAATGATTGAAAAATATAATTTTTTTTAAGATGATCCTAGGAATTGGTGAAATGCTCTTTTGTAAACAGCAAACTATTTTTGAATGACATATACCATCAATTTTATGGTTATGTGCCATCTCTGGTTCCTGTGATCAGGTTATGCTCATTTTATTTCCTCATTTTAAGATATATTTGTAGTCCTTACCCTGCCTTTTCTTGTGTTCAGAAATTCACTATTTTTTTATTTTTATACTTTTACTATTTGTACAATATTGGCATTATTGAGTTGTGTAAGGAGCATTTAAGGGTTTTTATGAACCCTTGGATATCCAGATTATTAATTGGAACATTATAGATAGTGGTGTGGAATTATATGGTTTCATGGTAAATTCTTTTTGAACTTGACTCAACTGCAGTGGAAGAGGTGCTTTCAGTAGACAGTGTCTCTCTGCTCTATTCTTTATACTGAGACAAATTTAAGATTATATAAGAGAAAAAAAATCTAGTATATTTGCTAACAAAATTGCTTTTGATAGTATTTTTAGATTCTTGTAACTTTATATGCAAATATTTTGGTATGGGATGGTTACTTGGCTTGTTATGAGATTCTTTCTACCAAGTGCCTTGTTGAATGTCTATAACATTTGCATGAAATTTAGTGTACATTAAAGGAAGTTGAGACACCAAAAGATGATGTCTTTTGAATTTATGGTACACTTGTATTCTAACTTTTTGCACAAAGGAAAATGTATATTATGTGCATTGGTCTATGGGATTTAACAAATTATTATAGTCCTTTTCTCACTAACACCTTAAAAGAAAGGGCTCTTATTATATGAATGAGCAAATCAGCCAGTATGAGCTAAAAGACACAAAATTCACACAACTAAGCCTAGGATTTCTCTCTGCAACATCCATCACCATCATGACACTAGAGGAGCAGCTGTCAATCACCCTTCCATGCTCTGCTACGGGTCTCCTGGCCAACATACCCGCCCCCCTGTACTCAGCAGTCACTCCTGACTCGTCCCCCCAACGAGGCCAGTCACAGGTTAAATCACTGTCTCCGTATTTGTCAACGGGCGGCTTGTCTCCCGCAGCCAACAATCTGGATGCTCCATCTGCCTCGTCTGGTTCACAGGACTGCACAATCAGTATGTCATACTTCCAGTCTAGAGCGCGATTATTTTGTATGTCTTGTGTTGCTTTTGGGATGCTGCTGCATGGCTGGTTTAGAAGTCCTGTACAGCCTCGTTCACTGTTTTCCTGCCTTGTTCCCTTTGTGATTTATCTGTATGGCATACAAGACTGTCAGATAGATTTTTTTTTTTTTTTTTTAACACTATTGTCTGTTAGTGATTGCTTGTACAGAAATGATTTCAGAAACAAGAGTTCCTTTGGAGACAACCACACATCTCTAAACACTTTAGTTTTCTCTTGTCTTTGTGTAGATATGCATGTCATTTGGGTAAAGTAGTTGTTTGTAAATGCTGCTTGTATTTTAAATTATGCTTCTTAATATATTTTAAGTACAAATTAGTACTTGATTTATGATGATCTGGTCTTAACCTAATAAATATAATGTCATTTAATGAAATTCTTAAGCCAGCAATGCTTTTGTTATAGGTAACTGAATGAGCTTCATAGCTTAGCCTGTCTATGAAATTGCTCAGATCATCATCCAACACCGGGTACTTTCTGGGGGCTATGGAGCAATATGAAAATTTGCCTTCGAATTAAACATAATTTTATCTCTTACAGTACCTACATATAATTCTCTCACATATCAATGAATTGGAATCTTTCCATAGTGTTCTTGTCTTAGTTATTGACACCATTACACTATTCATAACTAGTAATAACTACATCTGAAAAGATAAGTCACTGAATGGGACCTTTCAGTGATTATTATATATTGGTCAGGGCTCACAGAATGAAAAAGGCTGGGAACCACTGATCTAACACAAAAGCTGTATTTTAGTCATTGCTCAACATCATATTGCGTATCACCAGTCTGGGAAAAATCAAAACAAAAAATCCAAAGTCTAGTTTATACTGAAGTGCTTCACTTAGCAACATTATGATTTTTGGAATTAAAAAATCAGACTACCACAAGTTGGGTACTTTATTTTCTAGTTATTTGGAGTAAACTTTTAAGAGTTGTTCATTTTGGTATTATCTTTCTTGCATGATTAAAACATTGAATATAAATCTCACTTTGATAGGAGTTTGTAAGTTGGCATGTTAACCCCTTGATGACGAGTGAAGAAAATAAAACAAAAAACTACGTTCTGTAGATCAATGGCAACGAGCCAACTTTGAGCGCGGGAGTTCGGTACATCAAGCCGAATCACCGGCTCGTAGCACTTTTGTGCCGCTGCGGCATACAGCCACATGCCACAGCTCGAGCCGTTTGTTTAGATGCCTCATGGCATAACCTGTTGGGAAGGGGTTAATTAGAAAGTGCCCAGATATATATTTTATGAACAAAATAAAAAGCTTCTGTATTTATATATGTAGTTGCCAAGTTTATGCTCAAGACCCAGTTACTAAAATTTCAGGTTAGTTAAGGGATATTCTATGCCACTGTATTAACCAAAAATGTAAGATGAAATGTATTATAGAAACTTCTTTCTGTTAATTTATAGGTTTAAGTTTACTTGTAAAGAAGTATCTAAAGAAAAGATGATTGTGGAATTTCATACATTAGACATGATTTAGCAGATTACAAATATTAAATATAGGATTAGAAGTAGTTTTACAGTTAATATTGCTTTAATTTCCTTTTTGATTGCTTGCATATGTGGGGTGGGGTGACAAGGAAGTTGGAAGGCTAGATTATGATGCTATAGTTACTTTGTAGGTCTATGAATATTGACTGAAATGAAACTATGTCAGACTCTCTACCTCATTTCTTCAGCTGACATTGTATGTGATATTAGTATAGTTTTTTTTCAAAGCTATTTTGGATAGGGCACTATTCATGTCTCTACTTATAGGATTCGTTGGATTTATTCTCAAGTCTTGCCTTGACATACATTTTTTTGTTGATTTGTAAATAAAAAACAAGATTTCCCTAAGCCTTGTAGCTCAAGGTAGTAGTTAGTACTGGGCCTGTAGACTGGGAACAAAAAGTTGATACAGTGCTTTCCCTTGACTATTAAGGTTTCCCAGCCACAAGGCCCATTTCAATGGAGGAGATAGTTAACATTGGAGCAAAAAAAGTTTTTGATACATTAACCCTGACTAACTGACTGGCTGTTTAACCCAATGCTGATGGGTATCAGAAATCTGTCACAAACTCTGGTGATTTCTGCTAATGTCCAGCCACTTGGTGTGGGAGTCCACTACATGTAGCAAAACTTCCTGCTCCACTTGCTCTAGCACCCATCTGTAAAGAGTTAGATTGAAGAATTTAGTCACCTTCCTCATTTGTATACGATATATGAAAAAAAAACACATACAGCTCATTCTCTCATACCAGTAAAGGTGGCCCATTGTCTCTACTAACTCATCTATAAAAATCTTCTAACATGCTCTAAGCCAGTGGTTCAATT
>NC_061846.1:16919873-16934873 GCF_019202785.1 Penaeus chinensis | reverse complement strand
GATTGGCTCTTTAGGGTCAGAGAACAACATTTTATCATATATTCTGCATTTAGAGATGTTGGTAATATTTTGTGAAATAGAAAGTATGGATGTGGCTTACATCAGGATTAACCTTTGTCCATTGGTATGATCACAAAGTTTTATCCATTACTTTCAGCCACATTCAAGTTTAAAACCCCCACCAATACTCCAGGTTCATCAGCTACATCTCCAGACAAGCTTGGCATGGCATCAACTCCTAACACTTCCTCTTCAGCTTCTGCCACAGGATGTAAGTACTTGATAATTTGCCAAGGATGCTTGAAAAAATATATTAGTGCTGCCTGCCTGTCTTAATTTTGCAGAACTGAAACTCTAGTACTCTAGGTTTCTTTGCTATTGATAGGGTCATAGGGTGTGGTTCAGTGTTTTGTAATGTAAATAGGTATTCATAGGTTGATAAGATTATGTTCTTTGTTAATTTTTATTTGAAAACGATTACATTTTTATTCCAGTTGGCTTCAGATTTGGCTTAGACTCCTCAAAAACAACCATCAGCCCCCTGGTCAGCTCAGCCCCAACTTCTTCCAGTGCTGCGTCAACCCCTGCTGCCAGTACTGACACATCCAAGGATACTGTTAAGTTCTCCCTAAGTGGGTTCACCTTCACTACCACTCCCACATTGAAGCAGGATAAGGCGGAAGTCCCAGAGAAGCCAAAAGAGGAGGAAAAGAAAAAGGAATCAATATTTGCTAGTTTCTCCTTTGGGTCCAGTGCCGCATCTGGTCCAGGAAATTCAGGCTTCAATTTCAGTGTGCCAACAAAAGACAGCAAGCCTGAAGGATGTCCTGCAGTGTCAAGTAAGTTTCTTTTAATGGTTGTCTTTTGAGTTGTATGCCTTTCCCAATATCATAGACTAGTAAGAGATTGTGATATATTTGAAGTGACATTCTTTGTACTTTAAAAAAACAAACAAATCATAAACTTCTTTTCATTTCTGTATTTTGAATTATTTGGAATCAGCAACACATTTAAAGTTCTCATCTTATCTTCTCTTAGGCCAGTCATCTGGAGATGGAGGGTTGTTCAGCAACAAACCAGCAGGCAATTTGGTATCCTTCAGCAGTTTGGCTTCCAACAGTAGTTCTACATCATCAAATGTGTTTACCATTAAGGATACAAAAGCTGTAAGTTGTATGGGATGTTGAATAATTTTCACTATTACAATTACTCAAAAATACTTGCTGGTCTCTATAGTATCCCTTATAAGAGTTTTATCAAACATTTGAACACTTATAAATTATTTCTGGAGGAAAGTCTTTTACTTCATTAAGTATTACATTAGCTGCAAATATTATTTATTTTGGTTTGGGAATATGTAAATATTCATGTATGATTTTTAAGATATTTGGGAAAATTCAGTAATATTTTCTAAGATAATTAAAAGGATCGAAGCTGCCAAAGGTATTAACACCATGTAGGAATATTTTCCTAGAGAATGGTTATCAAAATATGAAAATAATTCTGAATTTTCCAGTTTGAACCAAAGGCTTTGTTTGGAGGTTCGCAAGCAAAGTCACCCAGTAAGGACGATGGTGATGACAAAGTAGAAGAATATGAACCTCAGGTAGACTTCCAGCCAGTTGTTCCTTTGCCAGACCTAGTTGAGGTCAAGACAGGTAAGTGGGTGGGTGGTAGAACTTTTGTTTGTTTTTGGAAAATTATTTGTGAAAGAAAGGAAGGGAAATGAATAATGCTTCAATGAAATTATTATTTGTAGGTGAGGAAGAAGAAGAGAGATTATTCTGCGAGCGAGCAAAGCTTTTCCGCTTTGATAAGGACACCAAGGAATGGAAGGAACGAGGCATAGGCGAACTAAAGATCCTTAAGAACAATATAACTAAGAAGGTAATATGAGTGAACTGCCTTTTACTTGGGAAAAACTGATATGAGAAAATAACTTTTGGTTTAGATGTATTTCATATTTTTTTTAATTTGCTGATGCGGTACCTCTCTTACAGATTCGCATTTTGATGCGCCGTGAACAAATCCACAAGGTGTGTGCCAATCACTTCCTCACACCAGAGATAAAACTGACTCAAATGCAGACATCTGACAAGGCATGGATTTGGGCTGCACATGACTTCGCAGATGAAGAAATGAGGGAAGAGAGGTTTGCTGCCAGATTTAAGACCCAAGAATTGGTAAGTTATGTTACATACCTTTTGTCTCCCTATCATGCTGATTGGAATCCAGATCCCTAAATCAACTGTCATGGCACCTTGATGGAGAAGGGGTGATTATAGAAATCAGTAAGAAAATTCTGAATATTTTTATTTGCCACCTAGTAGATAATTAAATCTTTCATTGTTTTTATGTTACAGGCATTGAGTTTTAAGGCAGCATTTGAAAAGGCCCAGAAAGCTCTAGAGTCGGAGGCTTCAGACACCACAGCTGCTTCTGAAGCTGCCCCAATTAAACCCTCAAATACTGCTACCAGTTCACTAGCTGCTATGTTCAAACCAGCTGCAGGATCCTGGGAGTGTGATACCTGCTTAGTGCGAAACAAACCTGAAGATAATGTTTGTGTTTCATGTTCAAGCAACAAACCAGGTTATGAACCACCTAAAGAGAGCACACTCCAAACACCCCAGTTTAGCTTTGGTATTCCATCCTCAACAACTGCTCCAAAAGAATCGGCAAAGAATGATGATAAACCTCCCCTTAATTCTCTGGCAAGCATGTTTAAACCAGCAGCTGGCTCATGGGAGTGTAATAGTTGTTTGGTGCGTAACAATGCAGGAGATACTGTATGTGTTGCATGTAAATCTGGTAAAGATGGTAGTGCTCCCAGTGCAGATTCAACTACTGGTGATAAATCATCTTTCAGCTTTGGCATCAAAAGCGATACATCTTCAACCTCAAGTGGTTTTAGCTTTGGTGTAGCAGAAAACAAGACTGCATTCTCATATAGCATTCCCTCCACAAGTCAGAGTGCAACTGCCACTCCCTCTCAGCCAGCCTTTTCCTTTGGCATAAGTGCAAAACCTGCCCAAGACAGCACTGATAGTAAGCCTGCATTTTCATTTGGTATCCCTGGCAGTGTAACCATAAAACCTGTGCAAGATTCTACTGTTGCAACAGAAACCAAACCTGCTTTCTCCTTTGGGGAACAAAGCAACAAGCCATTCAGCTTCTCCTGGTCAACAACTACCCCAGCCAGCATTGGGTCAGCCTCTACAGCAGGCACTTCAGCCTTCTCTTCATCAACCTTTTCTCAGTCTAAGCCACAGGAGCAACCCTCAACACCAACCAAAGAAGAAAAACCAGGCTTTGTATTTGGTAGCCCTGGAAAGTACGAGTTCTCATTCACTGGAGTTAAAGCTCGTTCTCCCAGGTCAAGGGATATCAGTCAGTGTGAATCAGAAGATGGCCTTGTGGAAGAAGATGAAGGAGACCATCTTTATTTTGAGGTAAAAGTTATTTTTATGTTGGTACTGTAATATAACTTTAATTAGTTTTAGACCCAAGATTAATTGTAGATAGTTTGTATTTAGAATTCACTATGAAAATGTACCATGATTCATTTTGTCTTATTTTATGTTGTTTGAAACAGGACAAGCAATATTGGCACAATTTAATCTGTAATCTTGAAAAATATTTGCCTGAACTGCATCACCTTTTGCTGATACATTGAACAAGTTCATATGCCATTTATTTTTCATACTACTGCAAGAGACCAATTTATTCCAGTAACATAGCATATAACTGCTATTGCTAATTGGAGTGATATAATATTTTGTGGCCTGATATCTTAAAAATTTGCACCTAAAGTTGTTCTTCATTTTTTTAGCCTGTGATACCATTACCTGACAAGGTTGATGTAGTAACTGGAGAAGAGGAGGAAACTTGTCTTTACTCTCATCGGTCCAAGCTCTTCCGCTTAGTCAGTGGAGAATGGAAGGAAAGAGGCATAGGTGATGTCAAAATCCTGTGCCACAAGAAGGTAAAACTTAATTGATCTTGAATTTGGTTGATGTGCATGAATAATAACTATCTTTAATTTGCATTAGAATTAAATATAATGAGGAAACAGATAAGTTCAATTGAATTTTCTCTCTCTCAGAATGGTAAGATGAGGCTGCTGATGAGGAGGGAGCAGGTTCACAAGATCTGCATGAACCATTACCTGAAGGCAGACACAGAATTCCGCAAAAAGGATGAGAAGACCTTCTACTGGGCAGCAGTTGATTACACTGAAAATGAAGCACAAAAGGAGACCTTTGCTATCCGTTTTAAGACCCCAGAGATTGCAGCTGAATTTTATAAGGCAGTGGATAGTGCAAAGGCAAGTTTTTGAGGGGAAGATAAAATATTCTGTTGAAGACTAAAAGAAAAATAGGATTACTATTTATCATTTGTCTCTCAAAGTCTTTGTGATTTGTACAGTGTTTACTAATATAATTATCCTTTCCTTACAGGTTAAATTAGGTGGAACTCCAACAGAATGTCCTGTGACAATATCATCAAGTCCTGTAAAATCAGAAGAAACAAACAAAGAAAAGTCACCAGACACACCTCAGAGTAATACTGAATTCAAATCATCAACGCCAGTTTCTGTAAAGGCTGAAGCAGACACCACATCAGGGGACGCTACAAGCAAGCCAAACAGCTCTATCTTTGGAGGAACGCCCAGCAAGACACTGTTTGTAGGTGAGTTCTTGCAAGTTAGTCTCCTTTATTTTTATATACTATGTTTGCTTTTCTTATATTTCATCCTCCCCACATGCATATTCTCATCGTACTTCCTCCTCACACTTTTTATGGGTTTGGGATCTCGAGTATTTGTTTGCATTTTCATTTTGGAATTGACATAATTCATTAAGCAAATGTTGCATGTAATTAGATTATACTTGGTTCACTTTTTCATGTCTGGTTGGATCAACAGAAACAAAAGGCGGATCAACAGAAACAATAGGCACAATATTTGGGAGTAGCACTGAACCATCTTTCGTCACTAATGTGTCTGCTACCTTCACACTAAGAGGTCCCGATCAGCAGGGAATACTAAATGCATCTGGTGGACCATCTGGTATGTATAAGTGCACTTGCTTTAGAAAATTGGTAGGAATCAAGGGATATTCAAATTTGTAAGTTATATTCAATAATTCAGTAATTCACCCGTTTAATCACATTTATCAGACATTTTTCTTTTTCCTTCCCCCAAACCTACTTTTCCTTTATGTATATAATTTATGAAAATTAAATGGTTTGTATAATCACAGTTTATATAGACTTGTCCCTTGTCTAAAGATTTCAAAACTGCCATTACAAATTACATGAGTAACACCACTAGTGCAATAATAATAATGAGTAACACTGCTATTTGTCACATTTCTTCTTCTTTCTTCTGTCTTCTTCTTCCCATAATATTCTTTCTGTAATACAACCTGCATCACTGGTCACAGCGGGTAGGAATAGGATCCTAAGCATGGAAACAGCATCCTCCCTGGAGCCTGAACTCTACCAGTTGAGACTCACAGATGGTACATTCCACTCTCATTTATCAATAGAAATATGTAAAAACCCCTCCAAGAACTTTATACCAAAATTTCAGTTATGGCAAGTTTGCATCACCCCAGCCCTTGGCCAAATTTTCCCATGATGGCATGTAAATGTCACTGCCCCAAAGCCAAATTTTTTATTGAGGTGATTGTCATGTCATCCGGATCGTTAGGGTTAATGTCATGCCACAAGAGATTTGATACTAGTTCATTTGTAGGGAAATGTATTCAATTTATCTATAAATTGTAATCATACATCTAAACAATCTTATCTTTTAAATTTCAACCAGATGGTGTTTCTTTTTTGGCAGTCTCTGCTTGTTTATACTCTTGCTGTTATTGAAGATATTGTACTAAATATATCCTTGAAATGGACAGTGATGCTATGATATTTATATGACAGTGTTTGGAGCAGCGACTACAATGTCTACCACCCCAAGAAGCACCTTTAGCTTTGGAGACAAATTCTCCTTAAATCCAGATGCTGACGGTAAGCTATAGAAAATTCCATTGACATTTCTTGCTCACTTTGTAAGATATTTTGTTATCCAAAAAAATCTTTGGCTAACCAAATAGCAGCTTTAACTATTATTAAAACTATCTTCATAGTATCTCTTAACCACTTGATGATGGTGAAGAAAACTAAAAAAAAAACAAAAAAAACCTACACTCTGGAGATCAATGGCAACGTGCCGACTTTGAGCATGGGAGTTCGGTACATCAAGCCAAATCACCGGCTTGTAGTGCTTTGGCATACAGCCACACACCTCAGATCGAGCGGTTTGTTTTGACGCGTCACGGCGTGACCCGTCGGGAAGGGGTTAAACAAAGGAAGATTTTTTCCTTTTTTTCTCCAGTTGATTAATTGTGTGGAATGAATATGCTCTCTTACGGGAAAAGGGAGGGGGGGGTGAAGTGATAGTAGAATGAAAAGTGTGTTTAAAGTTATTCCTTGTTAGTTTCTGTTTATATTCGAGAAAGCTTGAAACCCTTCTCAAGGGCTTGGCAATTGAATTTGCTTTGTTGCCAGGAATTGAAATAGGACTTTCTCCAGATTGTCTTCATTTAGGCCAAATGGAGGGGATGCTTTGAGGTAAAGTTTTGATATTGTTTTTATCATTATTATTATTGTTATTATTATTCAAAACTGTTTTTATATCACCAGGTGAAAGGAAATATGTAACTTTGGACACCAATCTTCCAGGGCCATTGATTTTTAGCTGATGGTTAGAATCATTGTGTGTTTATTCTCTTTTATTTTAGACATAAATTTCTAGGTAGCTTAGGTGGAGTGGGATGATTTTCATGAATGAAAAGTACTTTTTTTTCCATCCATAATAGCACTGCTAAGATACTGGAGATAGATTTATCTACTTCAGTATCATTTTAGGTATACTCTTGGACAAAACAGCTAGCAGTTGATTATTATTACAGTGATGGTGAACTTTAAACCATTTGTCTATTCAAGTGTTATATGTGTGCATATCCTTTAGTTCCTGTTCTGTCACAGCAATTCATATAATCTTTCTCTTTCCTAAAATCACTAATTCTTAGAACACAAGTAACTCAAAGTACTTCACATTGTATTAAGACTAATAATGCCTTTAGATATTTTTGTATGCTAATAATTAAAAGCAGTTACTAAAATTAGACTTGAACTTGGAATAACAAGTTGATAGACTTTTGTCTTATTTTCCACTTGGAGCATGGTTGTACTACAAACATCAAATTAATGCTTTAATTTTGTCTGAGTAGTTGCAAATCACTTAGTTTTTTTTTTTTTTTAATGGCTTCCTGATATTGCATTGTTGATAACCTTTCACTTAGCAGACTGTGAGGTGGTCTACATTAAGAGCAGTAATGAGGAGCAGAAATGCCATGCCAAGGCATTAATGCTCCCTGAGAATTTCTATAGTTACAAAGAACATCCAAGCTGCCCAGGCTGTGTGGGCTGTGAGGCAGATGATGATGACAGTGAAGGTGATCATTATATTCATATGTTAAAGTAGCAACAAGCCAAAGTATTTGTAGCTAATAGCCTTGCTTATCTAAAGCTTTTATATTTAAGCTTACATTCTTTATTCTTCTTTTAAAAGTTGGATATATAAAGACTCATAGGAAACATCCTGCTTTTTAAACACTTGTTACTGATGGGCAGTCATATCAGTAACTAATCAGTGGTAAAGTAGGGAATGTGATTCTGTCAATATGTTTATATATACTATATATTTGTTTATTTATACAAGATTCTACAGTTGGTCCTGATCATTTATGAGTGTACCACTTACGGATCTCATTACCTGCAAGTTTGCTCTAAATGCATAATGGATGGCATGTGTGTTTTCCTATGCCAAGGTTATGGCCCTTTTATCATATGGATTTGGCACTGTGGTGACTGATTGCTTTTGTGGGAATGAAAGCAAAAAAAGATAGCTCCAGGACCTCATTTCATTATACTTAGCTGTATCAGAGCCACATACCAGAACATTTATCAGTATATATATGGCATGAAATTGAGCATGCCCATTATCTGCACATGATGGATCCTGCCATGATTGTGTGCCCTAGAGTTTAGTCCATGCAATATTTTAGTTGGCCTGGAGGCATTGAGTTAGATTACATGGAAATGATAAAGATGCAGTCATAATACATCAAAATTACCTGCTTTTCATATATTATTTTCTCTAATAATTTCTAAAATTTGTAAAGGGGATCTTTTACCACACAGTATTTTGTATTATGCGAGATATAGTAGGTGTAGTAGTGAAGAAAAAAGTAGGAATGTTTGAAAACAATAGGCTGTTGAATGTAGCCATCCTCCTCATTCCCTCTTTTGCAAGCAAGATGGGCAGTCAAGTCTTCCAGCCATGTCATTGTTAACATCACCTTTGCATTTTGCTATTTACTTTACTTTTGGTTGAACCAAAGGCCTCAGTCTTTGTGATTTCTTAACCCAGATATTTAGATAGATAGATAAATAGATAGATTGAGATATATATATATATATGTACACACACACACACACACACACACACACACACACACACACACACACACACACACACACACACACACACACACACACACACACACACACACACACACACACACTTATATATATGCAGACATAATGACATTCACACACATATATGCACACATGCACACAAATGCATGTCTACAAAAGAATAAGAAATCTAAAGTAAATGAAATATCAGTTCATCTTTGTACATATATTCCTATTTTGCATACATGTTTTCATTTTTATTCTTAAAATGATTAGTTATATATAATTTTGTTTATTCTTGATACTTTTCACTACTATTATTTCTGGAAGATATACCTGAAGAAGAAATAAATCCTGTTCTAAGTACACACAGTTGTAGATATTTGTAAACTGCTCATCCAATTAATCATTGCACAGATATAAAGGTATCTATAATTTGAATATGAATCAGTGCTAAGTTTAGCTTTTCAGGGGTGTATAGGTATATCTGTGTCAATATCACTATATGGGTTTTTCAGGATTTTTTTTTTTTTTTTTTTTTTTTTTTTTTGAAGAAAACTTTTCTATGATCTCATAAACTTCAAGGTATTACATTGCAAAATAGTTCTAATACGCTCTTTTTTCACTATCTTTGGAACATAGATGTGGTGGAGGTTGTTTTTGAGAAGAAAGCTACACCTGAACAAGTACAGAAAGCTAGAAAGCTGCAGCTTCCTGATAATTTCTATTTGTATGAAGATGCCCCTCCTTGCCTTGGCTGCCGGGGCTGTTGTGAAGAGGAAGAAGAAACAGTTGTAAGTTTAGCAGTAATACAAATATGTATTATAAGGCACATGTAAAGTTTATTAATGTATTTTCTCTTTCTTTTATCTGTATTTATTTACTGATGACATATTTTTCCACAGGGAAAAGTTGAGCAGACAATACCATCTGCATCTACTCCAGCAAATAGTACTTCTACATCATCCATTATTGGTGGAACAAGTGCAGGGCCTTTCACAAGTGCAGTTTTTGGAAAAGGACCACCAAAGTCTCCAAGCATTTTTGAAACTCCTAAAATCTTTGGGGGTAGCACTGGAGGTTCTAGTCTTTTCGGGGGTGCTACTAATTCCCCCAGTGTGTTTGGAGGCTCTACTGCTGCAACTGCTCCCAGTGTGTTTGGAGGATCCCCTGCTCCTAACAGTTTGTTTGGAGGCTCCTCCATTGCAAATTCTCCCAGTATGTTTGGTGGTTCTGCTACTAGTAGTTCTACCAGTACATTTGGAGGCTTTACTGCAACTACCACTACTGCCAGCAGTTCACCTAGTATATTTGGCAGCTCTAGTGTCACTAGTAGTGGCAGTATATTTGGAGGTAATGTTAGTGGAAGTATATTTGGTGGGTCTGCTGGTTCAGCTGGTGGACTCTTTGGAAATGCCAAGACCTCAGGATCACCAAGCATATTTGGTAATGCTGTTCCAACATCAACAGAAAATACTACATCAAGTACCACAACAAAATCAACAGAAGGAAGTTTGTTTTCCACCATTAGTAGTGGAAATATGTTATCATTTGGAGACTTAGCTTCACAATCTAATGAAAGTGGATTTGGTCAGAAAAGTAAGTTTTGAACACCACTTACTCGTAAATGTACATATGCTAATAAAGTTCATGATTTTGATACAGCTTACTATTAGATAGTGTTCAATTGAAGTGGTTGAATCAAATTTTATTTTTATATTCTTCCATTGAAGACACAGCAGCAGCAGATGCAGTTTGGGCTGCGAAAGGACAACCAATATTTGGGAAATCTCCAAAGAAGACTGGAGATGATGATGATGATGTAGTTGAAAATGATCATGATCCCCACTTTGAACCTGTTGTACCATTACCTGATTTGGTGGAGGTGAGATCATAAGTGATGTGTGAATTAATTTACAAATAAGTTTCTGCATATATGCCAAAAGATGTGGGTGTGCTGTAGCCACAGATCACTTATATCTCCAAATGTATATTTCCTCTGAGCAGGTGAAGACTGGAGAGGAGGACTTAGAAGTGATATTTAGCAACCGTGGCAAGCTGTATCGTTATGATAGTGGCTCAAAACAGTGGAAAGAGAGAGGCGTTGGAGACTTCAAAATCCTTCGAGACCCAGCCACAAATAAATACCGCTTACTGCAAAGGAGAGAACAGGTTTGTTTGATTTTTACAAGTATTACAAGTCTAAGAGTTGAAATGAATCTTAAGACAGTAGTGGTGAAGGACTGAATTCAAGGGAAAATACGGATATAAAGATAAGTCTACTTTTGATCTTACATAATGTTTGCCCCCTTTTAGTGTTGGAGGGCACTGAAAAAATAACATTGAGATTGAAGTGATTTTTTTCACTATTTGAGCACCATACTTTTTCACTTCTTTTAAACTAGTTCTTTTGAGTTATCCTCGTGGGAGGTTATCACCATCCAGAGACTGAAAATTTACTGGAAATTTTGGATGGGTGTAAGAGGTAAATAACTTGTAACACTGTTGTTAAAACTACAAAAAAATATAAAAATAACTAGTCTTTGCAGCCAGACTCATTTTCCGATTTTGCAAATTCCTTTTAGTTTTTTTAATATTCTTTCCAAGAAAAGTCTTTGGTCAGTGGTATTGGAATGATTCATTTCCTCTGCTTAAAAAATAATGATAATGATAGCCTCTCTTTTTATTTATAAAAAAAAGACAATTGTACAATACAATTAACTTCTTGCCATCCAATGAGTATTCTATAAGATGGAATTTTTTAATATGTAATGATTTGGAATACAGTTGATATTGATACTTTAGTGAAAATGACCAAAAAAAAAAAAAAAAACATGTGCCATTCATCAGTGAACCAGTACTATGTTTGGTTAAGCATATTTATATGCTTCAATGTATTTTTAAGGATTCAGCAATATACAGTGTAACCAAGACTAATAATAATAATGTAATTCATTATAAGATTATTTTCAACATAAATAATCAAATGGTGGGGTATAATTGATTAATGGCAGACAGTTGATGCATAGACTGCTATTTTACATATTATTTAATTCTTATTAATTCTTTGATGTACTTGATACTTAGTAAACACCAAAAGCACATCACCAGGTACCACATGCAAACCATATGCAAAGACCTTGAGAACTGAATTTCTTAACAATTTTATTTGTATTTTCATATTTTTTCATTAGTGTAATCTTTAACAAATCCATCCATATCTGGTATATAGATGGAGGTAGCTTGGACATCTGTAATACTAGGAAAGGGTAATGTTGCAATAAAATTGCTGTTGATACATTTACATGTATGCAGATCTAAGTGAAAATGCAGAAATAACAGAAGAGGTGTTTTTGGTGCCTATCATTTATGTGGGTTTTATTTCATACATGCCCTTAACCCAACGCTGCCGGGCCATGCCTATCGGCGTGGTCTGCGGACTGTGTGGTACAGCTGTACATGTGGCGACATGCCAGAGCGCTTTGAGCGGGATGTTAGGCTTGGTAGAGTGGACTCCCGTGCCCAGTGTCTGCATGTTGCCGCAAATCTCCATAGTTTAAGATTTTCATTATTTTTTTCACCTATCAGGGATAAGTCAAGATTGACCATGGTAGCCAGTACCTGCCCAGATGGTGCCCTTAAAGGAGAAAATATATAGCCCTTCCCCCTCCTTATTTACACAAGTGATATATCTCACCATGTATAATTACAGGTCCACAAATTGTGTTGCAACCACTACCTAACAACCCAACTTCAGTTACGACCCATGGAGACTTCAGAAACTGCCTGGTGCTGGTATGCCAAGGATTATTCTGAGAGCTTAGAAGGCACAGATGAGAAGCTAGCAATCAGATTTAAGGTTTGTTTTCTTAATTGTTTTTGTCAGTTTGTATGATGTCTCTGTTTATTCATTACCACTTTAAGATTTTTAAAAAATGGTACCTATGAACTGTAATAGATTTGCAATCATCATATTAGATTTTTTCTTTATTGTTTCCATATGAGAAATATGTATGGTATTAATTTCAAAACTGGGATCTTTGCAGACAAGTGAAATAGCAGCAGAATTCCAGAAGAAGTTTGAAGAAAGCCAAGAGATCATAAGGAAAAGTGAAGCAGATCCTACAGGTAGCACAAACACATCTGCTACATTTGTCCTTCCACACCCCAGCAGTTCTGTTCAAAAAGATGAAGATGCAGATGAAGATGACGAGGATGAAGATGATGAGGAGGATGAAGATGATGACGACGATGATGATGACGACGACGATGATGATGATGATGACGATGATGATGATGATGAAGAAGAGGAAGAGGACGATGAGGAGGAGGATGATGATGAGGATGGAGATGATAATGTAGTGATTTTTACCAAGAGATGCTCCTTGTCTAAAAAAGAAAATGGTAGTTGGACGGTAAGCACATGAAATATACATGTTGAGAGGATCATAGACAGTGATTATCAACACAGCACCAACTGTAAGTTCCATGATTCAGGCTGTATATATTAGCATGCATTATGCCAGTTAACAGGATACTGCTATTATCTAACCCAGTAATTTGGTGGCTGCAGTAACCTAGTTCATTCTCCATTTAATCATTAACTGTCTTTTGCCACATTGAAAAAAAAAGTCTCTGCAGTGGTTTGTTCCTTCCAAGGATACTGTGAATTAAACTATGCCTTTTATTTATCTCACATTGCCTACACTCCTCCTCTATTTATTAGTTGCTGCTATGCTTCATTTACAAAATGCATAATATGAAGTTGTGTGGATGTTCTAAAGTACCTTTTTTATCTTTTCTACCCTTGTATCCTGGCTGATTAAGCATTCTTTACAACACTGAACATTTTTATTTAAAGATTTTAGTTTTAAACTTGTTTCCCATTTCTGTTGACAACCAACTTGTATTTTTCTTTGGTTTCTATTTTCAATGACATTCCTACATTATTCACATTTATTTAATAATTTTCCAGCCTGCTTTTCACACCCACATTTTAACGAGTCCCTATTCAAATGTAACTTTCCCTTTTTTATCACTGGAAGCACAAACTTGTGTAAATAATGCAGTGACTGATATTTAATCTTAACTGTGTGACAGTTTGCTTTTTCCATCTTGCCTAGCACAAATGTGTGAATTTGTGATTATTAATGTTTTCAGTAGCTGATGCTCACAATCTTCTTTGTCTTAACATTGGATTACTGCCACCACTACATGTTAATGCAGTGCTCTTTTGTTTTTTTGTTTGTCATTTTCTATGATAAGGGCAACTTTTTAACTTTTTTACCAATATCCATAGAATGTTTTTGCCTGTCCTCTTTATATTATATTTTATCAGTGCATACCTTTTGTTTCCACATTATCTTCAGGCTCGGTATATATGATTGGTAATATATGTAGGTGTCCATATGTTAGCCAAAAATGTCTCATTTAAAGAGTGGATTTTGTATTGTAACATTTTAATGCAGTGACGAAACTTATTCTTGTTCCTCAACCAGCTTTTCATGTTTACTAGACTGTATTTCCTGATATTTCAGTTATGAATAAGAGAGACCTGCACTGTCTAAGATAACATGTAGTAGGGTCATTAATCTAGGCATGAAGATAGTAAAAGATTACTTGTGTTGCATGTAGGAAGGTTAAATGCATGATAACTAAACTATTTAACTGACATGCCAGTGAAGTATTATTTACAACTGTGTGATATGAAAGCAATGTTCTTCATGAAACCTGTCTATATGAACAGCTGAGTACCCTCCCAAACATGCTATATAACCAGAGTAATCTTTGATGTGGAATTGTCCAAGTGAAACCCTCCATTTCATTATGTATTGTCAGTAGGCTGGAAAAAAATACATATGTTGAACCCTTTCATTTGTGGGTCTTTCTCTGCCCTGCTGTGACCCTTTGAGTTAGTATATTTCTTTTATGTTTTTTTCTGTAACCAGACCAAGAATTAAACTTCGTCTTGAGAAAATAAATATTGAATATTGTGCTATATATTACTGCATGCAGATTTTTATTACTATCAGCTGTAGTGTTTAATATTCCTTTATTTCAATGTAAAGTTTCAAAATTACAAAGCAAGTTTTCAGAAAAGGCTAAAAATGTGTATGTACTAGAAGAATGATTCATGATTAGTGGGTTGACCTTTTCATTAGTGATATGTCATTATGAATGATGGCAGCATAGACGGATGAGAACGTTGAAGTTGATAAATATTTGAAGGAAAAGGTGGAAATCAGATATACATTTACATTCAGTAAATTTTGATGGTAAAGATAACAGAAATTTCATCAAACTCCTGAAAAACCTTTTTTGTGAAATAGACAGTGAAGAACTTTACTCTCAGTCAATACATTTTGAGATCCCTTGAGTAATTGCACCAGTATAAGAACAGGTACTGATTGCATGCAGATTGCCATATGAGTTACTTTTACTTGTAGAAATATT
>NC_061846.1:16912373-16914873 GCF_019202785.1 Penaeus chinensis | reverse complement strand
AATGCCTGCACTATAATTTGCACGCCTTCAAATGCTCATGTGTAACTTTATAAATTGCATTCAGTATGTGAGTTGCATGCAAGAAAGGAAAGAGAATTTCAAATGCAAGTGGATTTTTGTAATATGTGCAAATAGTTCTTTGTTATTTCTTAAAATATAGCAGTAGAAAGTTATAAATATTGAAAGAGTACACTAATTAACTGCATGATGAGCTGCCATCATTTTTTTTATTAACTATTTTCAGCTTTAGTTAATTTTTGTATTGTATATAATGCTGTTTTTACTGATGTCCTTTCCATTATTTTACAGAATGATGGCTGGAAGAAAAATAGAAGGTTAAAGGACAAGAAGGGCATATGCATATAGTAATCTGCTGATTTGCTTCAACAAAAGGAATCATATCATGAAAAGACAACTTTGAACAAGTTTTGAAGCTTTGAAGCTTTGATATACAAGATTTCTAGAGACACTTCGTGATGAAAGGAAGATCTTTGTTTTATTATTTTTTTACAGCTGTGATGGATATGTGATCTTAACTTTGTGAAGTGTGATGGTTTATTTTAGCAGCCTCGCTTAAGTAAGGCAGTCCTTTCATTTGATAAGAGAGGAGAAAATGTAATTCCTTTTAGTTTATAGAGAAACGGGAGAGGAAATGCAATGGTTACCATGTATATTGAATATGGAGAAATAGGAGATTTTAAGCTTGTAACTTAAGTTTTAAACTTTTGCCTGGCCATGATTGCTATAAGTATCCCAGTATATTTTGTAAGCTTCAGTAGGTTAAGCTATATAGTTTTCTTATCCTTGTGTTTTACTGTCTTACGTTGGTACAAATGTCACATAACTAGTGGCTTTGAGCTCAGGTGATATATTTACTGGGCTCATCCCAAACTTGCCTTACATCTAGAAAGTTTGCATTTCCATTGGGCTATTTCCTGTTGCTCATAGTTGCTTGTTATGCTACAAAAATCTGTATTCATAAAGAGATTAGTCCCACCACGACATTTATTTTTGGTTCCATAAAAGTTTTAGATGATCAAGATTTATCCTTATTTTGAAACCCTTTACCTACCGTGAGTTTTCTCCAGTTGAAAGGTGAAATCAGTAATGAACAAAAGTATAGACTTGTGTAAGGATAAATATATGAAATTTGAAAATCAATCCACACTGCCTGGAATGAAGCTGACAATGTGTCAGCAAGAGGGTTTTATCAAACAAGGGGCAGTAAATATACATACCATCAGTACAAAGATCTACAAAACCATGAGGTTCTTCACCCTCTGTATATACCAGTGCTTTGAGTGTTTCCCTCATGATTCCTACAAAGTGAAAGGTAGTCTTATCAGCTATTGTGATTATTTTACACAGCTTCGACCAACACCTTTGCATCCACAAAGCCCAAATATCTACATTTTAGAAAAGTTATCAGTATATATATCCTATATTAGAAATGGAATAAGCTAAACATCCTTAAAATAAGGACAAGAAAGATGTTAATATTTCAAAGTCGCTAAGAACTGACCAGGTAACAAGAAATAATCTGTCATCAATAAAAATGGAAATTAAATTATTTAAAAAACAATTTCAAGAATTGGAACTGATGATAGATCATGAGATATCTTTGAAAATATGATATTGGTACCATTATAAAACGAATGAAGACATGGAAGTAGTAGGAGGTTAATATTAAACAATCAAGTATACCAATAACACTGGATATGTTCTTCATAAAGAATATAATGATTTTGCACTTAGAATTATGAAGTAAAAAAAAATCCATAATTACAGAACATACCCATAAGTCCACAGGCAGTGAATTTTATATTAACTTTGCGACCATAAATGCTGAAAGACTCCTGTATTTTAGAACTATCCAAAGGAGGTCTGCATTTAGCAATTGAGTTTCCTTTCACAATAAGCAAACTATTATTCACACCTCTGTTCAAGTAAATATTTTCTGAATACCTATCCCATGGCATTGAAAGGGATGCTCCTTACCAATGCCGTGATGATTATCCCTATCCTTTTTTCCTCACTTAAAAAGGTATCCTTGTTATAAAGGAAAGGTTCCAGGTCTATAACCAAACTGTATTAAGCAAAGCTGACTATACATGTGGCCCAGTTTCATAAAGCGTTCCAAACATACATTTCTCTATCGTGCAGAATACATTCAGAAACTATATACGACTTTTCTAGAAGCAAATGCGTATATGCGTGAACAATAATGCAAAGAAACCAATGTCAACCAACATATATATTTATTTACATACAAATATTTTAGAACCTATAACAAATAAGTAAATATGTTTTACTCATGTCCACAAAAAACAGCATGTTTAATACATGACTGTCATAACAACCACGATAGACTACGAGGCCCTCCCCCCCTCCCCTAATTTATTTCTCGTTGCCATTGTGGGGGGGGGGTGGATAGCAGCGCCACACCAACAATGAGGGGGGGGGAGGGTAGCAGCGCCACACCAACATGATTAAAAGCAAC
>NC_061846.1:16902373-16904873 GCF_019202785.1 Penaeus chinensis | reverse complement strand
TATATGTTGAATCCTAAGAAATTTATCAGTGCCTATAAACATGGGATTATGGAGCTACACGATCATATACCTGCTAGCCACGTTATACCTACGATGTGAAGGTAAGAAGCGATTGTTTGAACCGTTGTTATGATCAGGTGGAGGCTTAGCCAGGGACTCAGTCACTGACCCCGCTCCTCTCTCCTCAAAAGCTATCCTGGGCACGGAAATATACCCTTTTCGGGGGAGGGCGAAGGGTAACGGAGGGGAATGCATGGCGTGGGCACGGCGATAGGGTAAAAAGAACCAGAATTGAGGTATAACAAGGGAGTGCGCGCCCCTCCACCCCCGCTCTCCCCCTCCCCCCTCCCCTGAGATGCCCAGTTCCCACACGAAGGATTTTGACGGAAATTATTAAACCGCTCTCCTAACAAAATCGAAAGCTCAGGTAACACAAACTCGTCCTCTTATTATGTAGTGTGTCTGAATTGTTTCCTTTGTGGGTGGACGGGGAGGCAGTGTTTGTAGTTCATCTTTTGTATTGTTGGTGAAAACGGAAGACAAAAAATAGGACTAGGTGAAGATGGGTGCCGGTATATTGCCCCATTTTTTTGAAAAAGGTCGAGAGTAAACCTTAGACGCTGGGTTCGATAGATAAATCCGGTTCACATACCATTTTTACCCCTGAAACGAATGTAGGACTAGGACTATTTGGTACGTCGCGTGATATAACGAAAGGACTATTTCCCTAAGAAAGTGCACATCGAAAGAAATTGAAAAGAAAAGACGCATATTCGTAGGGATTTCAGTGATGATATAGGAGTTCAATTGCGTATTTGTCTCTTCGTTTTCTGTTTTTCAGTAGCCACTGGGTGTGAACAAGAACAAAGCCAGTACCGTGTGTTTAGGTGATGCGAAAACCAATGTATACTGGAACAGTCAAGGGTAATGAATGCAGTCGTTGTGAAGGTTGGCGTTTCAGGAGAAAAGTGAGATATACATTGAACGTGTGAAAGTTGGCTGATCAGGAGGTGGCGACATTTCCTAGAATGCCAGGATGACTAACACGACCTGGTCTTGGGAGATGTTAAAATATTCCTCAGGACACGTACTAGTATATGGCGTATAATTCCCGTAGACTTTCACATGTGAATTATATACTCCGAACGTGGCCATAGAGCATTTAAATGGAAACAGTGTCTATTTTACTCGTAGAAAGTGACTCACCTTTGTACATAGGGTGGATTGTTTACAGACAAACTATCTGCGTCTTGTAAAAGTAGTTGGATAAGCAAACAGTGAATACTAAAGATATCATAGTTTTCTGCAATTATTTTATGTAACAAACCTTGTCTGTTATTTGCATTGCTAATATGACAAAGTTCCGTGGGAAGGAGGCTGTCGCGTCGCCTCAAAAATTGATTGTCTTTTGTGTGTGTGAAGGTGGCTGTTCCCTTTTGTGCAGATAATTATCAAACAGTCCTACGTGTGCCTTAGGCGACCCAGCAGCATATGTTGTAAGTGGTCGTCCTATGGATTATTTCTAGATGTATTTCTGATGCTTAGATGACTGACATGTGGCTTTGAAGGTGACCGCCCGATACGTATTTGTAGGAATATAGGCCTACGTTTTCGTCCTTTCGAGGCGTAACTATTATGTACAGTAGACTGTGACTATTGCCCAACACACACGCACACCTGCACACACGCACACACGCACACACGCACACACGCACACACGCACACACGCACACACGCACACACACACACACACACACACACACACACACACACACACACACACACACACACACACACACACACACACACACACACACACACACATACACACATACACACATACACACATACACACACAAACCCATACACATACAAACACACACATACAAACACTCACACTCACACACACACACACACACACACACACACACACACACACACACACACACACACACACACACACACACACACACACACACACACACACACACACACACACACACACACACACACATACAAACACACACGCATACAAACACACACGCATACAAACACACACGCATACAAACACACACGCATACAAACACACACGCATACAAACACACACACATACAAACACACACACATACAAACACACACACATACAAACACACACACATACAAACACACACACATACAAACACACACACATACAAACACACACACATACAAACACACACACATACAAACACACACACATACAAACACACACATACAAACACACACACACACACAAACACAAACACACACACACGCACACGCACGCACGCGCACACACGCACGCGCACACACACACGCACACACACGCACGCACACACACGCACACGCACGCGCACACACATACACACACGCACGTACGCACACACACACACACACACACACACACACACACACACACACACACACACACACACACACACACACACACACACACACACACACACACACACAGGTGCGCGCA
>NC_061846.1:16894873-16897373 GCF_019202785.1 Penaeus chinensis | reverse complement strand
ACCCTCTCTCACCCTCTCTCACCCTCTCTCACCCTCTCTCACCCTCTCTCACCCTCTCTCACCCTCTCTCACCCTCTCTCACCCTCTCTCACCCTCTCTCACCCTCTCTCACCCTCTCTCACCCTCTCTCACCCTCTCTCACCCTCTCTCACCCTCTCTCACCCTCTCTCACCCTCTCTCACCCTCTCTCACCCTCTCTCACCCTCTCTCACCCTCTCTCACCCTCTCTCACCCTCTCTCACCCTCTCTCACCCTCTCTCACCCTCTCTCACCCTCTCTCACCCTCTCTCACCCTCTCTCACCCTCTCTCACCCTCTCTCACCCTCTCTCACCCTCCTAACTTCTTGTCTTCCTACTCCTTTTATACCGGGAACACCAAGTCTATGTTTGAAACATGGCCAGAGTAAGTTCCAGTGCAGGCGATGCTGTAATCGTGATCAACAAAGAAGGTTGGAGCTTCCAGCAGCCGATGAAAGCAGACACGATCTCGAAACTATACCAAAACAGGTTCGAACTTGAAGCGAGTGAATCAGGTTCGAACTTGAACCTTGATCAATTAAAGCAGACTCGAGTTTCCTCTTCCCTTGAAGGTGTTGTGTTGACGCGCAGGACACGAGCAGTCCTGCCTCGCCTGCCTTGTCACTCGCTCGCGTTTTCCCTTTTCCCTCCCACTGACTATCGCCGCCGATGCTCCCCTCTCTTTTTCGTCCGTGAAAGAGAGAGAAAGGGATAAAAAGAAAGGGGGAATGGGAGGTACGGAGGACAGAGAGCGTGGGCGATGACGGGGGAGGAAAGGGAGAGAGGGAAGGAGGGACGGAGGGAGGGGCTGTGAACGGATGCTCCTCGCCTGCCTGGAATTGCCTTATGTAACAATGGCATCCGTGCGCGCGTACCCAGGGGACGGCGGCGAGGAGGGGGGTAGGGGAGTGGGTGGGGGCGCTCCGTGCCCGTGCTCTCTCTCTTTCCCAGAAATGAAGGCAGTTCCCTTCTGTGCTGAGGTCACTTCCGTGAATGATTAGTGCTTGCTTGCGGGAAGGGAACGAATCCGATGGAGGCGTTGCGGAGGAAAACTGTGTAGGTAGCATTTTGAATAACCATTTCGGCATTAAGTTATGCAGAGAAGGCTGAGGGTGGAAGTTAGAACAAGGAGGAGTAGGTACAGCCAGGTGGGCGGTGAAGCTAGACACTGAATATAGTGTGGAAGTTCACAGCATTCTTTACATATGACGCATTGACGGCCTTGGATTAGAAACACACGTGCATGTATCTGTCTGTCTGCCGGTCTAATCTATCAGTCTGTCTATCTATCTATGTCTTAACTGTCTATGTACCTGTATGTCTGTCGGTCTGTCTATCTATGTATATGTCCGTCTATTTCATTATCTATCCACATGCACGCACGCACGCTAACACACACTCTCTCTCTCTCTCTCTCTCTCTCTCTCTCTCTCTCTCTCTCTCTCTCTCTCTCTCTCTCTCTCTCTCTCTCTCTCTCTCTCTCTCCCCCTCTCCCTCTCCCTCTCCTTCTCCCTCTCCTTCTCCCTCTCTCCCTCTCTCCCTCTCACCCTTTCACCCTCTCTCCCTCTCTCCCTCTCTCTCTCCGTCCCTCCCTCCCTCCCTCCCTCCCTTCCTTCCTTCCTTCCTTCCTCCCTCCCTCCCTTCCTCCCCCTTTCCTCCCTCCCCCCCCTCCCTTTCCTCCCTTCCCCCCCCTCTCTCTCTCTCTCTCTCTCTCTCTCTCTCTCTCTCTCTCTCTCTCTCTCTCTCTCTCTCTCTCTCTCTCTCTCTCTCTCTCTCTCTCTCTTTTCCCCCCTCTCTCTCTCTCTCTCTCTTTTCCCCCTCCCCACTCAATCATACATATACACACATGTAGTTTATACAATGCATCTATGTGTGATATAAATGTATAAGTGTACGTGAGTTTCGAACGCGAGGGTAGCCATATGTGCAATACCGGCCTGTGTACGTCATGTTTTACCTTTAATATTTTAGCTGGGCAGTGTTAAAAGTGGAGTCTGGTTTATACCTTCCATCCAAAATACAGTAATATTGTATGTATAGTTCAGAGTTCTGTGGGCGAATGTTTTGAAAACAAAATAGAGGGAACATGTTATTTCTCCATACATAATTTGATCACGCGAAAAAAACGTGGTGTAATTGAAATCTGAATTAATTTAGTCTCCCAACAGAAAAAAGCGCAATTCGTTTCCGTTTGTATTTTGTGTTTCGCTTGCTGTTCCTGTTTTAATGGAGTACAGAAGGCCGGATGAACAAGGAGAGGAGGTCAGAACTGGATCACGCGGCTGATGCTGAAAGTGACACAGGTGATATTGAAAGTGTGATATGATGAATGCTGAATGCGACGCAATTGATATTGAAAGTGAGATGACAAATGCTTAAGGTAACACGATTGATATTGAAAGTGACATGGCTAATATTGAATGTGACAGGACTGATACTGAATGTGACACTATCTACACCGAAAGTGACACTGTTAACACTT
>NC_061846.1:16884873-16889873 GCF_019202785.1 Penaeus chinensis | reverse complement strand
AGGCAAACTTAAGCGGGGCCAAGTTGCGGCAGCCAGCGAGGAAGCCAGGTCGGGCCAGCATTTAATTAAACGCGTCATAGATTGGTGCCGAGTTGGAATACTTTCCTGTGACGTCTAGGTGTTCGTGGGGAGAGAGGTCCTGGTGCCCCTCCTTGCGTCTTCCGTCTTTATCTCTTCCTTCGCTGTTTCCCTCACGTAATGCTATTTTGTTTTTCCTCGTTCTTTTCTTCCTTCCCCCCCTCTCCCTTTGCCTCCCCTGCTGTACATGAATACGCCAGGGTAATGGCTATTGACTGAGGTGAAAGACAAATAATTCTCGGTATTCGGTAGATAAGTGACTGAAACTTGACTGGCGGATGCTTACGATGTGTTGGGACCGAGTCACTTCCCGATGCCTTGCGATGGGATGCTGCAGAAAGACCTACAATGCAAGGGTTGCAAAGTGGGTGCTGATAGACGGAGAGAAGGTGTTCCTGGATGAGTTAAAAAGGATGAGAGGCACTAAACCAGCGGGAAAGGTATGGGCGACGGGGAAGAAAGGATACCATTGAATTGAAAGATAGAGGAGGGTGACGAGGGGAGAGGAACTGCTCGAGAGGGCGAATAGTACCTAGAAGAGAAGGGGAAAGAGAAGGGAAGGGAATGGAAAGGAAAAGAGAAGGGTAGGGAAGGGAAGGGAAGGGAAGGGAAGGGAAGGGAAGGGAAGGGAAGGGAAGGGAAGGGAAGGGAAGGGAAGGGAAGGGAAGGGAAGGGAAGGGAAGGGAAGGGAAGGGAAAAGAGTAGGGTAGGGAGGGGAAGGGAAGAGAAGGGAAGGGAGAAGATAGTGAAGGGAAGGGAAAGGAAAGCGAAGGGATGGGAAAAGAGAAGGGCCGGGAAGAAGGGGAGGGGAGGGCTCCGTTTTCAGGGATGGGCGGAAGGTAGGGAAGTTGGGGAGCCTTATGTCAGCTCAGGTTGCCTGCGTCATTCGAGCACCTGGGGGACATGAAGCGAGCAACGCAAGCACTGGCTATGTTGTGGGTTCCTGGCGAAGCTGCGGTCGGCGTGTTGCTGGGTTCGCCATTGCTGGAGGAGGGTGATGTGTGAGATGTGTCTTCCTAGAACTGGTTTGTTCAGCGGTCAGAACCGAGCGGTGATGTTCACATAGCTTTGTTGTAGAATTGTGCCGAGCGTGAAGGTCGGCATTGGAGCTCCACCAATCTTCCCCGCTTGCGCCACGCTCCGGCACACAGCATTACGGCCGCTGTATCTGCCGCGATCACGTAATGCTGGAACTCTTGTTGTTGGATTCATTTTTCCCCAGAACGGCGACCTCGAGCTGCAAAGTTTCCACAGATAAGAGAAACTCTGGGAGTAATGAGTGGAGAATGCGGTGAGGCCGAGGGCTCAGGGTAGCCACTGCCAGGTGAAAGTGAACCTTCCATTCTCAATATGCGTTCAATAGCATAATAACATGCGTTTATGTACATACACACGCGCGCTCTCTAGAATTTCGTGCCATCTGTTGGTGTTTTCTCTCTCTACTTTCGATGGTGGTGGCTGGGGGTAGGGGTGTGGTATGGGTTAGGTGGGGTACGAGGAGAGAGGAGGGAGGAGATCCAAGCCTCTCCCCCAGCGCCCCGCCCACAAGCTGTCGCGGGCGTGGGAAATTCCGGAGCGCACGTTTTACGCTCGGGAAGTCGTGAAGTTGTTGATTGGCGTGAATATTGCGTTAATACAATACATCGCGTATTCAGTTGTTATTTTTTAAAATTTAGTTTATTCTCGAATTACGAAATGTAGCTTCATCCAGAGAGAATAGAGGGATGTGAAACTAAGATTATGGTAATATTGATAATGGTTATGGCAAGAACAATGATGATGATGAATAGGATGACTATCAATCATAAAAAACCGTGACAAACTATGTAAAATAATTAAGCTTCCTAGCTTCATTACAAATATTTGTGTGTGTGTGTGTGTGTGTGTGTGTGTGTGTGTGTGTGTGTGTGTGTGTGTGTGTGTGTGTGTGTGTGTGTATCTGTGTATGTGTCTGTATGTGCATTAATCTGTGTCTGTATGTGTGTATCTGGGTGTTTGTGAGTGAGAGAGTGACTCAGTGTGTCTAGGTGATGTGAAGAAAGCCCCACTGAGCACAGTCACCATGACTTGTACTGAAGTGGTCAGCTCTCACCCGCGGGAGCTCGATCATACATGGAATTGATCTCAAAGAATCTAGTTAGCTTGAGGGCTGGTTTCATTCAAACCCGCGGAATTCCGTGCCAAGGCCTAGGGTGTGTCCCTCTGCGAAGAATGGCCGTGTTTTCCCCGCCAGTGATATGCATAAGAAAAGGGAGAAAGCGGATATCGGGGTGTAGGAATAATGAATACAGCCGCTGGATTAGACTAGTTACGTGGGTTTCTCATCGTAATGAGCGCAACATATGTTCCTTGCACCTGCTGAATCAACATGTAACACTTGCGGCAGAAAGGGAGGAGGTCCTTGCCACACTTGCGTACTTGCGACACAATGCTGTGGAATTACGTTATATATATGTATTTATATATCCATTTATATACATATACATATATATATATACATACATACATACATACATATATACATAGTATATATATTTGATATTTGTACACATACATACATACATACATACATACATACATATATACATAGTATATATATTTGATATTTGTACACATACATACATACATATAAATATTTATATAGCTATGTATATATACACATACATATGCATATATATATATATATATATATATATATATATAACTATATATATATAACTATATATATATAATATGATATATAGACATACACATATATACATATATGCATATATATATATATATATATATATATATATATATATATGCATATATATATATAATATATATAATATGATATAGACATACACATATATACATATATGCATGTATGCATATATACGTATGTATATATATACACATAAGTATATGTACACATAGATATACATATATGTATATGTATGTCAACACACATATGTGTGTGTATTCATACATGTCGGAATATAAATGTTTACGTGTATATACATATACATATATGTACCTATACCTCGTTCTGAATTGTCTAAAAACGAACGTGTATAATGTAAAGAAGTATTATTTAAGATATGATTGGCAAATTATATCGCTGCACAAAAAATACAGTTATTGTCAAATATATAGTAATATAAATCTTATAATAAGTGAGTGGTTAGTTACCTGTTATACTTACACGGGAGAGTAAGTTTCAAGTTTGGCCTATGCTATCTGTGACAGGATATACGACCTGTTAATGCCTCAAATTACGGTTTATAGGTGTGTCTGAGCGAGGCACACAGGCGTGCATGCCCGGGACGGCTAATGAGCACCTGACTCGTACACCGCAAGGGCCGTGCTGTCTGCAGACACGAAGCGGAATTAAGTTCAAAATAACTTCCGTGACGTTTTCCCGTGTAGTTTTCATCCTCATGCACGGGCAACTTGCTTACTTTTTCTGCTTTGTCTACTACGCGTTTCCACGTGCCTGCTGCGTGCGCCTGCGAGCAGTATTGAACCCGTAGTAGGCTGTAATTCCTTCTGTTATTAGACATGAGGGCAATTTTCGCAATGTTTGGGCCGCTGTCATGGACGGCGAATGGCAACATTACATCACGAAACGATCGTGTTGGGGAGAGCGGCGTGACGCTAATCTAAACAGTGTCGGGGGGGGGGGGGGAGGAAGAGGAGAAGGAGACAGAAGATAAGAGCGGAAGGAAGGGGAAGGAACCAAAGAAATGAACTGCGTGAGGCAAGGGAGACCAAGAGAAACCAAGGGCCCAGAGCGAAAAAGCGAGGCGAGGGCAGCTGTAGGCTATCGTTTCATGTCTGCACCGCCTGCCTGTTCTTAGGGGAGGACGCCTAAATATTTAAGGAAAGGGATTTGTGGGTGGGAGTGGGAGTGGGAGTGGGGGTGGGAGTGGGAGTGGGAGTGGGAGTGGGAGTGGGAGTGGGAGTGGGAGTGGGAGTGTGTGTGTGTGTGTGTGTGTGTAGTGTGTGTGTGTGTGTGTGTGTGTGTGTGTGTGTGTATAGCCTATATTTATGTGTATTTGTATTTGTATGTGTATGTGTATTTGCATTTGCATATACTAGTATATGTGTATGCATGTGCCTGCGTGAGGGTTTTTGTGTGTGGCATATCCGACTTGTAATCCAAACTTGAAATTAACAAGAGAAAGGAGAGAGGGGCCTTCCCATGAGCTGTAAAAAGAGGATCGTCTGCCGCCACAGAGCCATGCGAGCCCTCCCTCCAATCCCTTTCCCCTTCCCTTGTTCCGAGCGGCTTCCCCTCGCGGCCTGCCCAGCTCCTCCCCTCATACCTGCGGGTTGGCGCCGGGCTGCTACGGTATTAGTGTCCGGCTGGCCAGGCGCTCGCGGGGGATGCCGCAGTGGACGCCCCAAGGCCCACGCCGGCTATAGGGAGGGATAGAGAGAAAGAGAAGGGAAGGAGGGGGAGGGAAATGGGAAGGGGAATGAGATAGACAGATTGATTGACAGAAAGACAATCATAAAGACAGAGAAAGAACGAGAGACAAGCAGACAAACAGACAGACAGATACAGAGGCAGACAGTGAGAGGAAAGTGAGGGGGGTTCGAAGAGAGAGAGGAGAGGGGACGAGGAGGAAACTGACTCAGAGTAGGTTGGAGAAACGTAAACACCGAAGAGGGGAGACGGGAGGCCGTACCATAGAAGGGAAGAAAAAGGGGGGTGGGGGGAGTGCTTACACAGCCGGGCATTGTCTCGGGACTAAACCTGGGAGAAGGAGCGTGAAAGTCTTGGTTTGGTTTTGATACTGATTGAACAAGACCATGGAAGAGTTCTAGGCCTAGATAGCAAAATTAGGCTGTCATACACGTTATAGCAAGGGGACAGAATAGAAAACAGTAATTAAAGCAAAATAAAGAAGATAAACGACGTCAGATTTGAAGAA
>NC_061846.1:16859873-16879873 GCF_019202785.1 Penaeus chinensis | reverse complement strand
CGCACACGCACAAACCGACATACACCGACACACACCGACACACACCGACACACACCGACATACACCGACACACACACACACACACACACACACACACACACACACACACACACACACACACACACACACACACACACACACACACACACGCACGCACACGAACACGCACACGCACACGCACACGCACACGCACACGCACACGCACACGCACACGCACACGCACACACGCACACGCACACGCACACGCACACGCACACGCACACGCACACGCACACACGCACACGCACACGCACACGCACACGCACACACACACACACACACTCACTCACTCACTCTAATACACATGCATACATACACCCATAAAGACCCCCCCATACACACACACACATACACGCGCGCGCGCGCATACACAGACACACATACATACACTTACACATACACATATATACACACACACACACACTCACCCACACTCTTGCTTGTCCAGAGATGGATCCGGACCCATATGCGCATGCACGCATGCACAGGAAGGCCATCCAGGCTCATGCATGATTCTGTCTGGCACTGTCTCCGCCGCCACCGCTGGCACGCGAAGGTCAGCCTTAATGTAATATTTACCTTGTCCACGGCGGGAAGGGAGGAGGCATGGTGAAGGAAGGGGAAGGGAGGATGAAAAACGGAGGAAGGGGAGGTGAGGGGAAGGCAAGAAGAGGAGAGAAAAAGAGAAAGGAAGGTAGGGAGGAGGCATATGGAAAGATGAGGAGGAGGAGGTAAGAGGAAAGAAAGGAAGAACAGGGAGAAAAGGCAAAGGATAAGGAAGGAAGGAAAAGGAGTCATAGAGAAGGAAGGCAAGAGGGAAGGAAGAAAGAAGAGGAAAGAGAAAAGGGAAGACGCAGGATGTACTAAATGTAAAAGAAAGAGGAAGAGAGGAGATTCTGAGAAAAAGGGGAGGAATGCAGAAAATCTTAAAATTCTGAGGTCATAGTAGAGGAGAGAAAGCATAAAGGTCGGGATACGGAAAAATGATAGCAAGAAAAAAGTTGATAAAAAAATAAAATAAAACAAATAAAAGTGAGAAGTAACGGATTGCTAGAAGTTAGAAAATCTAGAAGAAAAAAAAATCTTATTTGAGCAACATGAATAATAAATGGGGCAAAATTAAACGGGAAAGAAAGAAAAAAAGAAATTAACTAAAAATAAATATATGTAAGAATTTCAGGGAAAAAATTGAAAAAAAAGTAGAGAAGCATGTAAAAAAAAAGAAGGAATGAAGTGGAAAAAGGAAATGAAACGAATATGAAGGAAAGTGTAGAGAAATGGAAAGAATATATGAAGAAAAGCGAAGGAGAAGGGAAGGCACCGAAGGAAAGGGGGAGGGAAGGCGAAGGGAAGAAAGGAGGCTGGCTCGAGGGCAGGCCGAGGAGAGGGAAGGAAGGAAGGCGAGCCGACCTGGACGCATTGTGTAGTCCTTGACCCGAGGGCATTCAGCGCTGCGCCGCTTTTGAGGGAGGTGTAGGGGGCAGGGGGCAGGGGCAGGGGGAGGGGGCGGTTTCTGAGGGTGAGGGCAAGGGGGCAGGCTGGGCAAGGGAGCACGGGGCAGGGGGGCAAGGCGACAGGAGGTGGTTGCTGTGGGCAAGGGGCAGGAAGGCAGGGAGCGTTGAACGGGGGAAAGAGGCAGGGGGCAAGGAGCAAAGGAGGAAGATTAAAAAAAAAGGTGTTTATATTCGATGGGAATGTTTGCCTTTAATCGCGGACAAGTGTTTGCGTACGAACGTGTTACGCAGTTGTTTCCTTTAATGAAGAGACGATTCCTCCCGCACTTAGCTGCTTCCGGGGAGAACTGTGAATGGAGTGGGTAGGGGAGTTGGAGTGTGTGTGTGTGGGGGGGGGGGGGGCTGCGAAGTACGTGAGGGAGGGGAAAAGGGAGGGGGGAGGCGAAGTACAAGAGGGAGGGGTGGAGGGAAGGGGAAGGGGAGTGGGGAGGAGGAGGAAAGGAAGACTGACTACTCGTTCGTCATGACCAGCAAACAAAAGGAGTAGGAGAAGAATAAGAACAAATAAAAATAAAAGGAAATAAGTGTAGAGTCACAACGGAGAGTGCGCGCGGGCAACAAATCACCACTATCGCCGCTGCTATTGCACTTCACGGACTTGGCAAGATATAAAATGGAAACGTGATTGCAGAGTTTACTTAAGAAGGCCGGCGAGGAGATTTGGCAGTGTTTTAGTGTGTGGTTTAGTGTGTGTGGCGGCGTGAGTGTGTTTTTGAGTGTATGAGTGAGTGTTTGGATGTGTCTACGTTGAGTGTGAGTGTGGGTGTGAGTGTGGGTGTGGGTGTGAGTGTGAGTGTGAGTGTGAGTGTGAGTGTGAGTGTGAGTGTGAGTGTGAGTGTGAATGTGTGTGTGTGTGTGTGTGTGTGTGTGTGTGTGTGTGTGTGAGTGAGTGAGTGAGTGAGTGAGTGAGTGAGTGAGAGAGAGAGAGAGAGAGAGAGAGAGAGAGAGAGAGAGAGAGAGAGAGAGAGAGAGAGAGAGAGAGAGAGAGAGAGAGAGAGAGTGAGAGTGAGTGAGTGAGATGAGGAGAGAATGAGATGGAGAGAATGAGATGGAGAGAATGAGAGAGAGAGAATGAGAGAGAGAGAATGAGAGAGAGAGAATGAGAGAGAGAGAATGAGAGAGAGAGAATGAGAGAGAGAGAATGAGAGAGAGAGAATGAGAGAGAGAGAATGAGAGAGAGAGAATGAGAGAGAGAGAATGAGAGAGAGAGAGAGAGAGAGAGAGAGAGAGAGAGAGAGAGAGAGAGAGAGAGAGAGAGAGAGAGAGAGAGAGAGAAGAGAGAGAGAATATCTGTATCTGTGACTGAGATAGACACACGCAGACAGTCTGATGAGAGGCATGATGTACAAGCATCGAGAGACAATTGCCCACGCATAAACTTAAGAAAGCAAAACATAGCAATCGGGAGTTGGAGATCTATTTCTCGGGGGATTGGAATGGCAGCGAACTCAAGCCATGCACGGGAGAAAAGTCACGGGTAACCAGGATAGACAGCGACACAGGAAACAACTCCAGCGCGTGAGGGCGGAGCATTGCACAGCGTACGCGAGATTTTTCTGGCTTTCGTTCTCCCTTTTTTTTTTTTTTTTTTTTTTTTTTTCTTTCTTTCTTTCTTTCTCTTCCTACCTTTCTTCATGCTCCTCGCCCTCGTCTTCATCCTCCTTGTCTGCGTCATGTTCGTCTTCCTCCTCGATCTCGTCGTCGTCCTCCTAATCCTAATCACAATCCCAATCCTCCTCCTCCTCCTCCTCCTCCTCATCTTCCTCCTAATCCTAATCCTAATCCTAACCCTAACCCTAATCCTCCTGCTGCTCCTCCTCCTCCTCCACCTTCTCCTCCTCCTCTCTCTTCCTCATCTTCCTCCTCCTCCTCCTCCTCCTCCTTCTCTTCATCCTTTTCATTTTGCCATTCTTCCCGCCTTTTTTTCCTCTTTCTACGTCTATGTTTACCCTCTTCTGCCCAATCTTCCTCAATACATTTTTCCTTTGTGTTATTTCTCTTGTTTACCGTCTCATTTTCTCCCTTGTACTCATTTAAAGGTTTCTTTTGTCCCTGATAAGTCACGAATGTGCAGCTGTGCGTCACGAGTGATCAATAGCGGGACGACCAAATCTCAGCATGGCCCAAATTCAGTGTTTGCATATAGGCCTATTTTTTGCATCATAGGCCTATCCTTTTGTACCCGATGCACGCTGAGAAAGTTTTGTTTCTTCGGAAAATAAACCGAGACTATTATTATTCTTCCGAGCCGCGTCTGTAGCATGACACCCGAGTGCAAAATCCAGATGTCGCGAGTGCTTGACCGCTGGGCTGAGGGGCTGACCCAGCAACAAGTAGTGTTGTTGTTATTTGTGCGAACTGAGGGTTTGATATTTGTTTGTGTGACGAAGAGATGGGGGGTGGGGGGGGGGGGCGGGAAACCGTTCACTCGCTTTCGTGATTTTTTGGTTATGTGTCTGTTGCAGGTTCACTTGGCGAAGGGCGAATGTTTTCGGAAATAGAAGAGTGCCACCTTTTATTCTCCTCTTCTTTATGCCCCTTTTCGTTTGGAAAAGTCCTTTGTTTGGTCTGGAGCGGGGGAGGGCTGGGGGTTGGGCGAGGAGTGCCACGTGTTTGCACGAGTATTGAACCTCGCACCGTCCTTTGTGAGGTCTCCATTGGCGGCCTCGACGTCGTGGTCAAGTCCTCATGCATTACTTAGGCTCGGCTTCGTGTTGCTCGTTGGGCTCGCATTAGAAATTGAACGACGCCTGCTATTCAAATGTCAACAGCGAGGGACAGGCCGGGAAAATTGCCCAGAGAAATGCACGGGCGCTGATTCATGGCAAAGGGAGGAGATACGTCGAACCTGTAGGATGCCACCGTCCAGCGGCCATTTAGTTTCATGCTGATGAGATTTTTTGTGCCATTGCAGTACTTTGCCAACGTGGCATGCAGCCTAGCACAGAAGATACGGCGGACTGGCAGTGTCTTATCATTTTCTTCTCACGAACTTCAGCTGCTTTAGTATGCTTTCTTGTTGTTATTACCAGGACGTCGAGCGAGTGGCTATGGATCCTTATCCCGAAGGCGCGCGTGCCGAAGGATAATTCCCGGGTGTTATTGTCCCGCGGGAGAGCACTTCGCGGCCGTTATTGTCTAGCAAGGGCGCGGGGACATTTTTGTTGCCTTGAATGACGAATGGCATTTATTTGGGCTTGGTACTCGGCCAGGATTTATTGTCGGATTGAATCCCGCCGGAAGTGTATTGTTTCGTCGGACAATGCAAAGATTTTTTTAATGAATTTTGCTGCAGTAGATGATTGTACGTAAAACGGAGTTCTCTTCGCGCATCTTCGAATGGCATTGTGTAACGATTTCGTACCTGCAAACGGCCTCCCGGAGAACTGTGCAGCATGTCACGCTCTTGTAACACAGCCTTCGCGACTGTTACTTCTTTGGAGGACTCTGCAACAGCGTTACGTGGCGTCTCTCGCAAGTTTCCTTTGATGTTGAATTTGGTAATCACTTTGACATGTAGAAATATTAACTTCTCTTTGGGTTTATTTGCCTTTTGTTTCGGGAAATTGTTTTAGTTATTTGATCAGATTGTTCAGATGGTATTGCACAAATTTGTTAATATTATTTGATCGACTTTGATCGTTTTACGTTATTTCGTGTGAGCGAGGAGGAGTGAAGGTTGAACACAAGAAAATGGGGATAAAGTAGAAGAGACAAGGAAAATTGACCAAAGAAAGCGGGAAGAACGCTTAGAATGCACGGGAAATGACAAAACGAGGGGAGCGAGAATAAGAGGAGATTTGACGAAAGAAAGGGCGAAGAAAAGAAAAATTGAAGGAAGATTGACTCGCCTAAAAGCAAAGGATGTTGACTTCCCACCCTGACATTCTTACCATTAGCTGTGTGCCTTTCACATAAAAATATTTTTTTTTGTTTTTTTTTGTTTTTTTTTTTCTACTTTCGCCCCGCTGTCACTCCCGCGTTCCTCCAAGCCGTGGATCTTCGCGGTGCAATTGCAGCCGAAACGAGTGCAGTAACGTGATATACGGATAAATATTGCATGTTGAAAGCGCTGGACCGGAGAGCGAGACGGAGAGCGTTGGGTGGGAAGGGGTTGAGGATGAAAGGAAGAGAGAAATAGAGGAATTGGGGAAAGTACTGCGATAAGAGGAAGTGTAAAGGACAAGAGAAGGGACGGAAGAGAAAAAGGAACATTTGGACGGAGGAACTGTCTAGAAACGAGAGAGGAAGAGAGATTAAGTGGAAAGAGAAGAAAAGCAGAAGTGGAAAATGTAAAATTGATGGCGGAAAGTGAAAACAGGAACGCGGTTGACCAAGGCCGCGGGTGTATCACCAACGGTAAGGACTGAACACTTTCCAAAGCGCGGTTGGCGTAATTTCGGCCTGAAATAATGGTGAGAAAACATAACAGCATGAGTGTGTGGTACCCTCCCGTTCCCTCCCTCCCCCCTTCACGAGCGAGTCAACTGAGTCGGAACGGAGATTCACAAGCTCGCCAGGCTGTTTCCTGGACCCAAAGTTGCCTCAGTGCCTTAAACAGATATGTTCAATATCTTCCTCTATTTCCAGAGCTTGTGTAGAGGGGCGGGGCTACAGCCTCGGGTGCACAAGCAAGGGGAGCCATCGGTGCACAGGAATGGATTCTAAAAGTTCTTTAGGCCAATTGGCACAGACGTATATGTATAAAACAGGATGATCAGGGAGTGGCTGTTTGTAAATTTCCACGATACATAATTTTAAAGCCGATTCTGACATTGTTTCTGCTATTTTTAGGGTGCCGATCGCCTTAATTCTTCATTCTGCTCGTACGGGTCATTCGTGCAAAACTTCGTCGTGCGCGGATTCACAAGGATATCAAGTTCATCTCGCATTGTTTTGCTCTTCCTCCCAAGCCTCGGCTGTGGACTCGGGCTTTTCTTGCGCCCCTTATTTGCATATCGCAGACGTCAGCCATTGTCTCGGCAAAAGGACGTCGTGTCCTCTTAATCGATGTGGACGCCCAGTGCCGACTCGAGAGGGTCACGGCGACTGCTGGTCAGTAGTTGGTGCGCGCTCCTTGAAACAAGCCCCGAAATGGCTCTCACTCTGTTCGTGCCTTGGCTTGCCTTGACTTGCGCTCACTGATGCTTGAGCTTGATTTGATTCCCACGAGGACTCGCCTTCCTCCGCGCGACAGAATGGCAAGTGTGCGATCCGCTGTGATCTTGACATGGTTATCATGCCGGGGGCGCCTCGTAATTACCAATGGCCTTGCTGGGGTCGGAGCGGAGGCGAAGGCCGTTCGCCGTCTCGAGTTGCTTGTTTGCATCGCCGCTGGCGAAGTTTATCATCGCCAATTTCCATTGTGTAGTTTTTGTCTGTTCTCGCCTTGGACCTCTTGCAGCCGTTGTTGTGATATACCTAACCGTCGAGGCTGCTCGCGGAAGCCGCGGCAAATCTCCGTACATTGTCTGCATTTTCAAAGAATGCTCTCCCTCCCATACAACACTAATGCCGCAGCGCGCGAGGGCCAGCACCTGTCATCGCTGCTGGATCGGGGCCGAGCCGTGCCGTGCACTCTCGCGTCACTCTGGTTTGTACCTTGTTGCACTCAAAGGGCGTCCTCTAGTCCGCGGCTGCACCTGCCGCTTGGAAATGGAAAGTCTCCCTCTCACCTCCGAAGAACTCGTGCTGTTTTGTGCTACTTTACGGTGTCGCTCGGCTGTCATGTCACGCGCCTTCCGGGTGCCGCAGGCAAATAAGTTTCTCGGCGCCAAGTGCTCCTCCCGCGAATGAGTCCGCTCTTGCGATTCGTCTCGCTGCCGCCACTTTCTTTCTCGGGATAATGAGCGGCGTGCTTTCGCAGCGCTACAAACTTCATTACCTGAGCCTCGCCTGCTCCGATGCACTTTGTCGGTAATTATGAGCACCGATGTGATTGAGTCACTGATCGCGTTCAATTGTTTATAAGTCGACCCACCCTTGCGTCACCCTCCGCCGTTTTGTTTGTTTACCCATCGCGTTTGATTATTACGCTGTGCATACCCCAGTGACCGTCATATGGTCATGCGCCATTGCCAAGCGAAACGAACAGCAACATCTGGGCGGGGCAAACTAACAGCACCATTGGAAAGTCACTCTCTAATGGCAACATCGTGAGTAGTCTTAATAACCTACGGTGTTGCCATCACAAAGGTTAGACCCTCGACCCTCCTGCATTGCTGGGTTTCTTGCAGCATGGTGGAACACGGGGAAACTAGTGTGGGTACGCGGACGCGCTGTTCTCTGCACGCTGAAGCTGAATTAAAACCAACGGAATGAAATTGGGCACTATTTTATATATATCTATAGAGAGGGAGAGGGAGGGAGGGAGAGAGAGAGAGAGAGAGAGAGAGAGAGAGAGAGAGAGAGAGAGAGAGAGAGAGAGAGAGAGAGAGAGAGAGAGAGAGAGAGAGAGAGAGCGAGCGAGCGAGCGAGCGAGCGAGAGAGAGAGAGAGAGAGAGAGAGAGAGAGAGAGAGAGGGGGGGGGGGGGGAAGACTGTGTCTGTATTCATAATAGAAAGAGCGACAAAGAGATAAACTGACAAGTAGGATAGGGGGACATACATGATATACAGACATAGATAGACTATTGCCCACGCACAAACATAAGAAAGCAAAACAGAGCAATCAGGAGTTAGAGACAGATACAAAGACAGAAACAGAGAGAAAAAGTAAAATTTCAACTATGAACTTCACCCTAAATGTTGCCAACACGAGCACATGTAACACAGATCACGTTAGGCTCATCGCGGCAGACGCTGATGGTTATTACATAAAAATATTGCCTCATCGCATTGGCTTTTATTTGAACTGTTCACCAGACCAGAATGGATGGCCAGGGTTCATTTGTTCACAACTGGGGCATATCGAGGCTACTCTTATCGGCTAGTTGGCCGTTGATGTTTGCTCGTTACTGCGTGTCACCTGACGTATTTTTTGGCTTTAAAAGAACGGATTTCCGTATTTAGTCACTTATTTGCATGCTGATTACGAGAGCTCACCAACATCACTCAGGCTTAATCATGCAGCGTCTTGGTGGTCAAGCGCGAGGTGACTTGTATGATTTCTGTGTCTCAGATGTTGATATTCCGGTACGTTGTAGGTTTAAAGAAAAGGCAGGGCCTTACCGTCCTATGTTGACCTACAGGCCGTATAACCCGGATGTGGTGAAGCCCAGATACTGTAAGACCCATATACTGTAAAGATCACAGGTTATGTAAAACCCAGATACTGCCAATGTATTGTAAAGTCCAGAGACGTAAAGGCCAGATGTTATTAGAAGTCTGAAGTGCCGAGGCAGAATGGCCAGATTAAAGGTAGCTGTGTTGCCTTCCTGTGATGTTGGCTTTGTCGGGCATGGATTCGTTTCGATTCATCCGTTTATTCTAGGAGTCCCCCCTCCCCCCTCTGTGGATTGAACAGCCACTTCGTTCACACTTCGCTTTCTCTTCTTAGAACTCTTTGTATACATCACAACCTTTTTTTTTCCAGCGTGTGAAATTTTTGTGTGGGAGAAATTTGTTTAGTCTTGATGATGCGAATTATTTTAAGCACATCCCCTAGAGGAGTTCTTAGGTGGATCTTGTAGATTTAATCTTTAAAAAGGAAATAGTTCTTGTATTAGTTTAAGGCGAGATTTTCCTCTTTCGACATCGCGTGATAAAAATTATCTTTCCCTTAATTTTGTTGGTTTGGTGTTATTGCGTGAGTTTCCTGAGCGGTAGGAAATTAAGGCGCTTTTAGTTTTTTGCTATATCACCTTATTAAAATGTTTTATCAGTCTCTCTCTCTCTCTCTCTCTCTCTCTCTCTCTCTCTCTCTCTCTCTCTCTCTCTCTCTCTCTCTCTCTCTCTCTCTCTCTCTCTCTCTCTCTCTCTCTCTCTCTCTCTCTCTCTCTCTCTCTCTCTCTCTCTCTCTCTCTCTCTCTCTCTCTCTCTCTCTCTCTCTCTCTCTCTCTCTCTCTCAGTATACAGATAGGTATATATACTTATATAGTTAAATAAACAGATTTGAGTATCGATAGATGAATTGACATAGAAAGAAAGGTATGTAGATATAAACTGCGCCAATCGGTTGAGCTAAGGATGTCATTTTTTCCTCGCGTTTTTGATTGGTTGAGGTAAAGGAGATGAGTCGCAGAACATGTGCGGAACATGTTTTACTCTTCACCTGCCCGAGCTCGGCGATTTTGAAAGTGTGTGTGAGCGGCTCCACCCCAAGCCACCGCATTGGCCGATTTATTTGATTTTCTCTGGCCGCGGTTTAATTGTAGTTTGTGTGTACATTTGCCTTAATTGTTTGTTAGACTTGGCTGGCCTTTCGTTTCTTCGTGTGGTTTCACTCTCTCTTGTCTCCTTGTATTATTCTTGATGATAATTAGACCGAAATTGTTAAGCAAATAACGCAGCGATAGGAGTTAGTTTATTCTGCTGTCAAGTAAGTAGAGATTGTGAGTGTATTGCGAACCTACAAAGCTTGGGTTTACGAAGCGTTTGTCCAAAGACATGTTGGTGAATGAGATAGTCCTAAAGCTGGAAGAGGAAGAGACGGCGATTACATTGGCAGTGGAGATGGGATAATGAACACTAAGCGGGGATGGAGGTACTTGGCTCTTGTTGGGGGAATTAAAAGGTTGATAGCTATAGAAAATGAGAAGATAATTACACCTGGTTTTAAAGGGGTTGTCTCGCCGCGTTTCGCAAGTCCCGCACTCTTGCTTTGTCCTGTCCCCTCGCGACCTCCTCAGCCTCACGTTAAAGGTGAAGCGGGGCTGCCCCTCTCGTACTTAAATCGTGGACGTGGTGTTCTCCGTGGACGTACACGTGTTGGTAAACCAGTCAGTGTCCTTATCCCTCCTCCTACCCTTCGTGTTGCCCCTCTTCCTTCGCCGCCTCCTCCTTTTTCTTCTTCTACTTCTTCTCCTCCTCCTTCTTCTTCTTCTTCTTCTCCTCCTCCTCCTCCTCCTCCTCCTCCTCCTCCTCCTCCTCCTCCTCCTCCTCCTCCTTCTCCTTCTCCTTCTCCTTCTCCTTCTCCTCCTCCTCCTCCTCCTCCTCCTCCTCCTCCTCCTCCTCCTCCTCCTCCTCCTCCTCCTCCTCCTCCTCCTCCTCCACCTACCCTCCACCTCCACCTACCCTCCACCTTGTGAAGGTTCGTGCCCTTGCCCTTGTCTTTTCATTTTGCCGTGATGTTTGGTTCAAGGTGTTCTTGTTTCTTTTTATGCGTCTGGTTTCTTCGCCATCAGTCAGCTGGGTTATAATTCTTCCGGCAGCAGATCGAAGCCTTAGCACAGTGTTTACCGTCGGTTTCGTGAACGCGCCGCCACGGGAATCAAGATTGGATCTTGTGTAAATCACTGGCGAAATGCGATGTGGGAGATGCCACGCGAGTCGGGTTATTGTCGTTTTGTCCGTGTCGATGTAAGGCTCCGGCTGTATGGTTGCACTCCTCTCTTCGGCGCTGCTTCCCTTCCCGGTTCCCCTTCTCTTTGCCTTCCCTTCGCCCTCTGTTTATCCCTTCGCCCTATACTTGTCCTCCCTTTGCCCTCTACTTGTCCTCCATTTGCCCTCTACTTGCCCTCCCTTTGTCCTCTACTTGTCCTCCCCTCGCCCTATACTTGCCCTCCCTTCGCCCTCCCTTCGCTCTCCCCTCGACCTTCTCGCGCTCTCCTATCCCCCTACCCCTCGTTCTCCCCTCTCCTCCTCGTCGCCCTAACCCTTATCCTTCCCTCCCCTCGCCCTTCCCTCCCCTCGCCCTTCCCCTCCCCTCGCCCTTCCCCTCCCCTCGCCTGGCATTGACCTGCTTACCCAGATCCCACACGCCGCGCGAACACCTGACCTGCTGTTATGGCTGTTTTTGTATGCATGTAAGCGGCGATGACGCGCGGCGGATCAGGGCGGCCGCCGTCATCAGGCCGGTGGAAGGGAGGGTCCGAGGCCGCGCGAATGAGAACGAGCTGCCATAAGGGGAAGGGGGACAGGTGCAATGATGGCACTCGTATTGGTTGGCATCATTAGTGAATGGCAATGCACGTCTGGCAATGAGTTAATTGTGAGGTGCGCTCGGGAGTGGCTCTTGCAGCGACGGCCACGAGTCATTATGGCTGTTGACGGCGGCTTAGGCATGCGTTTATGTTGGTCATGTATAGTATAGTTATATAATATAGATGTCACGACCTTTCGGAGGCCGTCTCTGTGAGAGTTTCGTACCCAAGAACAGTACTTTGGGTTCTCCTGCACCGGGATTTCGACATGTATTATTGAAGAGGGTCGTCGAGGATAATAGCGCAGCCCTTGTGCACCCAAGCAGCACCTGTCAATCGCCTTAGAGTCAGGCCCTGAATGGGAATTCGACAGCATTAATGGGTCTGTTGTGTCAACCGTCCCTGCGCCCCACGTCCCGGCTGCTCCTCTTGCTTGGGGCGACGGCTGCTTGCTTAGGGCGGAGGCGGGCCTTGAAAAGCTCTATTATTGTTATTGTTATCAGCATTATTGTTGTTATTTTATTGTTATTATTATTATTATTATTATTATTATAATTATTGTTATTATTATTGTTGTTATTATTATTATTGTTGTTATTGTTATTATTATTATTATTATTATTATTGTTGTTGTTTTCTTATTGTTATTATTATTATTGTTATTATTTTCCCTTCGATAATAACTTTATTGTTGTTACTGTTAATAATATTATTACTTAGTTAAAAAGAACTAAAAAAGGTACGAGAGGAAAACAATAATTGCGAGATTAGATAAACGCAATCCCGTCGAAGTCTGTGGATGGACGTTAGTGATTGAGACAATGATGATAATTAGAAAGGGGTGGACGGGAGGTGCAAGAGGAATCATAGTTTAATGATGGCGATGAGCTCCAGGTTAAGCTTGATCATTCGCCATTACTGGAGGACGAGATGGAGAAGGGCAGCCGGTGGATTTGGTGGAGGTGGATGTTGAAGCTTGGTGGAGATGCTGGATTGGTGGAGAGGCTGGATTGGTGAAGATGCTGGATTGGGAAGGATAGTGGATTGGTAGAGAAGCTGGATTGGTGAGGATTGTGGATTGGTGGAAATGGTGGATTGGTGAGGATAGTGGATTGGTGGAGATGGTGGACTTGGTTGCTTGGTGTAGACGATGGGTTGGTGGAGTTTGTGGATTAGTGGAGTTGGTTGAGATTGTGATTGGAGGATGAAGGGAAGGAAAGGGAGCAGAAGAGGTGTGAGCAGCGGATAAACAAGGAGAATGGAGGAAGAGGAGAAGAGGAGGGTGAACATGATGATGATTTAAGAAGATAAAGAGGGAGGAGTGGGGGAGGGGGGGGGGCGGTGTAGCGTGGAGTGGGTGCGACCCCGACGTTGCAGGTGTTCTCTGCTATTGTTACTTACCTTGTATGGCGTGACTCTGTGGTTTGCTCAGCAGAGCTACGAGGTGCTGAGGGCAAGGCATCGGTCCCGCAGCTTTTTGTCCCGGAGAGATGCCGTCTGCGGCTGGAGTATCGTGGCGGGCTGTCGGTCCTGTCGGCACGTCGAAATCGAATCGCCAATTCTGTCCCCATTCATCCAGGCAGTGTTCGGTGCGAGCGTCTCGGCGTGTGGCTGTCGTTCCTTTCGGCTTCATTAGCCCCGGGTGCACCTGACCTTTGACCTTTCGGTGCCATGACCTTAAGCCGTGTCATCTTGCAACGCTGGGCCGGGCGTCATCGCAGCCCGGCTGAGAGGGAGGAGAAAGGTCGCGTGTTCATCCCGTAGCGGCGGCTTCGAGCTTGCTTGCGTTCAAATGTCAACCTAGAATTATTGGTGGGTGGCCAGCGGGGAACACGGTGCCACCCCCCACCCCCGATGACGTCACACGCTGGCTATTGCCATGGCAGCCGTGGTGACGTCACGTGCTCTTTGGGTCGGAGTTGTTGACGGCGCCCGGCGTAGTGAGGCTGGCAGGAGAGGCGCCCTTTGTTAGGCTGGTCATTTAGATGTCAACTGCCATTGGTGCTGCTGTGAGCTTTCGTTGCTCGTTGTTTGCTCTGCGAGTCCATTGCAGTGGTGATGCAGGATTTTAATAAATTCCAATGATTTCGTTCGCTGAATTTAATCGACGGTATTTACGGATAAAGCAAATTTGATTCGCTCGTTATGGAGATGGGTTGCATCGGTCCTTCCCGCTTCCCTCCACCTACCCCTTCGTAAGCCTTCGCCAGAGCCAGGGCCTGGGTTCGGAGCTCTGTTTTTTGTGATTCCGTAATGGCAACGATCAGACTCTCTATGGAGAAGCAGTGTTGAGCAGTCTGTCATACTAGTCGCTGATTCACACTTCTGGTTATGGGCTTGCGTTGAGACTCGCGAAATGTCATATATAGATTTAGTGTGAAAGGAGCTGATGGATTCGATTCATCCGTAACACGTGTTTGCTTTTGTGTGTGTGTGTGTTGTGTGTGTGTGTGTGTGCGTGCGTGCGTGTGTGTGTGTGTGTGTGTGTGTGTGCGTATGCGTGTGTGTATGTGTGTGTGTATGTGTGTGTGTATGTGTGTATGTGTGTATGTGTGTATGTGTGTGTGTATGTGTGTATGTGTGTATGTGTGTATGTGTGTGTGTGTGTGTGTGTGTGTGTGTGTGTGTGTGTGTGTGTGTGTGGTGTGTGTGTGTGTGTGTGTGTGTGTGTGTGTGTGTGTGTGTGTGTGTGTGTGTGTAGAGAATGACAAAACGAAACTGAGAACTAGGAGGGATATACACAAAGAAAAAGGAGGGAAACGAGTATCCATGTGTTTAGTTATGTTAGTGTGCGTGTGGTGTTCAGAGCGGCGGAAATGAGTAAACTGTGACAAGAAGAAAAAAATGAGTGTGGAGGAGGGTGTGGTAGGTGGGGGGGGGGGGAGGGTCGAGTACTGTGCGGGACGCCTCTAAACTGAAAGGCTTTAGAGGTTATTTTCGCTTGCCTCTACGAAATGTTGTCGTCATTCCTTGCTCTGGCGGCACAAGTGTTGTTTGATTCTGCTGTAAATAGGAGGCTATCATTATCATTTTCTTCAAGGTTATTCGCCACTTTACTAACGCTCCTCCAGAATTTCCTTAGGGCGCCTTCTCTTGCTTCCATCCCTTGCATCCCCCTGTCACAAACTGCCCTCACCTCCAGCCCCTACATCACCCTGTCACAAACTACCCTCCTCCCCATGTCCTTGCATGACCCTGTTAAAGACTGCCCTCACCCAGTCTTCTACATCATCTTCACGCTTCCCTTGCATCGCCCTGTCACAAACCGCTCTCATCGCCATCCCTTACGTGACCCTGTCACAAACTTCCCTCATGACTCTTCTACATTACCCTGTCAGAAACTAGCCTCACCCTCATTCCCATACTTTACAGTTAAAGACTGTTCTCATCATGTCAGATCCCCTTCTTCACCCTTTCGGAAACTTCCCTCATGTCTTTTCCCTTACATTACCCTATCAGAAGCTACCCTCACCCCCATCCCCTTACATCACCCTGCCATCCCCTTACATGTTCCTGTCAGAGACCTCCCTCCCTTTCATCGGCATCTGTTTTGGAAAGGACCTGCATTAACGATTCGTGACGAACATAGGCTTTCAACTTTCTTTCGTGTGCGGATGCTTTGTTTGCCGACTTGTTGACTCAGTGCTGGCTGGTTCGTTGAGCGCACTTGCTTTTGTCTTTGTCTGTCCCCGTCTGACATACACTCTCTCTATTTCTCTCTCTCTCTGTCTCTGTCTATGTCTCACTCCCTCTCTCTCTCTCTCTCTCTCTCTCTCTCTCTCTCTCTCTCTCTCTCTCTCTCTCTCTCTCTCTCTCTCTCTCTCTCTCTCTCTCTCTCTCTGTCTCTGTCTCTGTCTCTGTCTCTGTCTCTCTCTCTCTGTCTCTCTCTCTCTCTCTCTCTCTCTCTCTCTCTCTCTCTCTCTCTCTCTCTCTCTCTCTCTCTCTCTCTCTCTCTCTCTCTCTCTCTGTCTCTGTCTCTGTCTCTGTCTCTGTATCTGTCTCTCTCTCTCTCTCTCTGTCTCTCTCTCTCTCTCTCTCTCTCTCTCTCTCTCTCTCTCTCTCTCTCTCTCTCTCTCTCTCTCTCTCTCTCTCTCTCTCTCTCTCTCTCTCTCTCTCTCTCTCTCTCTCTCCCTCCTCCCTCCCTCCCTCCCTCCCTCCCTCCCTCCCTCCCTCTCTCCCTCCCTCCCTCCCTCCCTCCCTACCTCTGTCTCTGTCTCTGTCTCTCTCTCTCTCTCTCTCTCTCTCTCTCTCTCTCTCTCTCTCTCTCTCTCTCTCTCTCTCTCTCTCTCACTCTCTCTCTCTCTCTCTCTCTCCTCCCTCCCTCCCTCCCTCCTCCCTCCCCCCTCCCTCCCTACCTCCCTCCCTCCCTCCCTCCCTCTATCTCAACCTCCCTCCTTTCCCTCTCCTTTCCCCCTCCCCTTCCCTCTCCTTTCCCCTTTCCCTCCCTCCCCCCCTCTCTCATCATCATCATCTCTCCCTAACTCTCCCCCTCTCTCCCTCTATCTCAACCTCCCTCCTTTCCCTCTCCTTCCCCCCTCCCCTTCCCTCTCCTTTCCCCTTCCCCTCCCTCCCCCCTCTTACCTCTCCCTCCCTCGCTCCCCTTCCCTCTCTCTTCCCCCCTCCTCTTCCCTCTCCATCCCCCTCCTCCTCCCTTCCCTCCCTCCTCCCCTTCCCTCTGTCACCCCTCTCTCCCCCTCCCTCCCTCCCTCTCTCCCTCCCTCCCTCCCTCCCTCCCTCTCCTTTAAGCGTGTGTGTGTGTCGTATCGTATTGCAATGTCAGCATATATATGTACATGTGTGTGTATGTATGTGTTTGTGTGTATTTGTCATGCCGTATTGCATTGTGTCGTGTTGTGTATGTGTGTGTGTATGTGTATGTTTATTGATTTGGGAGTTGGGTAAGTAGGTGCATCAGTGAGAGTGAAACCGCGGAGCGTGATGACGGCGGCCTGGCTGGAGAGAGGAGAGCGGGGAGCCATAACGCCCAGTAACGTCATTTGGTGCAGGTTTGGGGTGTGAGTAATGCTCGCACGTGGCTCCTTCGCTCCCCAGGGCATGGCAGGCCCGTCGTCGCCCCCTGGGTGAGGGAGGCCCGTCGCCGGCGTCTGCCACAGGGCCACACCTCCGCCTTAGCCAGCGCTGTCGGCTTTTAGGCATGATGTTGCGGGCACAATGCGGATGCTGCGTACCCGGAGCTGTGTTTTGTTGAAGGATGGGTTGGTCGTTCCTGGAGGTTGTTTTCTGGTAGGACGTTGGTGATGCTGGGTTGCAGAACACAATAATTGTTTTTATTACTGTATCGTTGTTGTGATTATTATCTCTACCACCAACAACAACAACTGCAGCGAATAACAACAAAAACAACATATTTTGTTCGAAGCGGTACCCCTGTGATCTTTGTTTCGCCAATTACATACTTAAAATGTGTATACATCAAAACATCTGTTTTGTTCCAGGATTAGAAATAATGTAACTTAACAGTGTAACCACCATTATGCTGCGTTACAATGTAGATGCGAAGAAAAACTAATTGGCATTTATTAGATGTATGTATGTATGTCTGTATTTTTTAATGGGTTCCTGTTTTAATTCTTTTTTATTTATTTTTGCAGGTGAGGTGGCAGTCGGGGATCGTATTAGCATGACGAGTGTGTTGGGTGAGTGATTTGTCTGATTGGGGAAGGACTGAAGAGGGGAAGGAGGAGGAGTAGGAGAAAAAGAAGATGAGAGAAAGAAAGGGAAAGAGTACAAGGAGAAGGAGAAGGACGAGAAGGAGGGAAAAAAAGGACTTCAAGGGAACAAGGAAGACTGTGCTTGCGTGCGTGGGCGTGGGCGCGCATGAGGGAGGTAAAGAAATAAATCTATATACTATAGATATATAGAAAACAAGGGAGAGAGAGGGGAAAGAAAAAGCATGAGGGAAACAGAGGGTCAGAGGATGCGACGTGGAGGTCACACTTGCTATGTGTATGCAAGAAAGGAGTCCATAATTCTTGCAAGTTTATATTCACTCTTCGCGACAGATCCTTTTAGTGCGGGTTCGCTGTTGCCGTGTGCGTTTAGCCCTTTTATTTTTTATTTGTTCATTTATCCACTCGTGGTATGATGGTGATCAGTATCAATTATCAGTATCTTTATTATTCTTGTTCAGCTTCATGTTCTCTTTCCTAAATTCGCCTCTCCCTTTCTTGTCTCCCTCCTGATCATCTCTCTTTCCGTAGCCATATGCACCTCATTCCCTTTTTCCCCTTTATCTAGTTCCCTTGTTCCCTTCCTGCCTTCCTTTTTTTCTTTTATCTCCGCGTTCACTTTTTTTCTTCTTCCCCATAGCTTCGATCCACTGCCATCGTTCTCTCTCGTCCTCTCTCTCTGCTGCCCTCCCTTTGTCATCTTTTCATTTTGTTGATGAGGTTGGAGGAGGGGAAGAGAGGAGAGGGAGAGAGCAGGGAGGGAAAGAGCAGGGAGGGAAAGAAGGAGAGAGGGAAAGAGATGAGGGTGAGATAGAGAAAGAGAGAAAGAGGATAGGAGAGAAGGAGATAGAAAAGGAGAGGAGAGAAAAGAGAATAAGAGAAGGGGACAAAGAAGGAGTGAAGAAGATAGAGGAGAGAAGGGGATAGAGAAGGAGATAGAGAAGGAGATAGAGAGAGGAGGAGTTTGGGAGGGAGCGAGAGCAAGAGAGCGAGACCAACCCAGAGGAATAAAAGAAGATCGGCTTGGGAAACGTATTCCATGTTCTGCCAGAAAAGCCGTTAAGGTTGCCAGGCAGGGAGTCGGTCGGCTGCATCGGCGCTGTGTACCCTCAGCCATCGGCACAGCCTTCGTGGTGGTGTGTGTGTGTGTGGGGGGGGGGGGGGGGGATGCTGCTGATCGGCGCTGGGTCACCGCTGAGCGAGGAGAACGGGTCTTGCTTCTGAGGCGGTTCGAACTAGACTGGGGGTGGACTCGCAGGCGCATCCGGGTGTTACTGAAATCCTTGCTGCTGAAATCAGGCGGATCCGTTCATTGTTATTCTGGTCAGATCCTTCAGGACGCGGCTGAGTTGGCTGAATTGCTTCCTGTCCCTGGTAAAAATACTGTAGGAATGGACTCTCTCTCCCTCCCTCCCTCCCTCTCTCTCTCTCTCTCTCTCTCTCTCTCTCTCTCTCTCTCTCTCTCTCTCTCTCTCTCTCTCTCTCCTCTCTCTCTCTCTCTCTCTCTCTCTCTCTCTCTCTCTCGCCCTCTCGCCCTCTCGCCCTCTCTCTCTCTCTCTCTCTCTCTCTCTCTCTCTCTCTCTCCTCTCTCTCTCTCTCTCTCTCTCTCTCTCTCTCTCTCTCTCTCTCTCTCTCTCTCTTTCTCTCTTCTCTCTCTCCCCTCTAGCCTCTAGTGCTCTCTCGCTTTTTCACCCCCTCCCTCAATTCCTTCTTCCCTCCCTCCCTTCTCCCCTCCCTCCCTCCTTCCCTTCCTCATTCCCTACTTCCCTTGCTCATTCCCTCCTTCCCTTCTTCATTCCCTCCTTCCCTTCTTCATTCCCTCCTTCCCTTCTTCATTCCCTCCTTCCCTTCTCTATTCCTTCCCCCCTCCTCTCCTCTCCCTCCGCTCTCCCCATCCCTCCCTCTCCTCCTCCTGGCATTCTCCCCGCCAGTCTTTTCTCTCACGCGGATTTTTAAGCACAGCTGCGTTAGTCCGTCTGTGCCATAGATAACCCTTCTGCTGCTGCTCTTCTGCTGACGTAATGGCAACCCCCCTTTCCCCGGCGCTGCTGCTGCTGACGGCGCTGGCATTCACGGGAATAGACTCGGAAAGGTTTCCATCTGTTATTCATGCCAGTCACAGGAGATTGACTTTCATTATTCAGATCTGGAGGAAAGGTTGTTGTCGTCAGCGATTACTGTGACGTCGATGATGGGACAAGATGCTAACGGGTTAATACATGTTGATACATGTCATTTTTACTATTATTATTATTATTATTATTATTATTATTATTATTATTATTGTTATTATTTTCTTACTGTTGTTATTACTGTTATTGTTAGTAAATGTTGTATTATTATTAGTAGTAGTAGTAGTATTTTTAATTTTGTTATTATTATTATAGTAAAAATTATAAAGAAACAGAGAAAATAAGGGAGTATTATTGGAGACGAGGGAGCCAAGGTGCCATCCATTGTTCCCTGCCGGAACAGTTTCACTTGCGTTGTGGTCGAAGTCCCCCCTTTAATTAGTGGCGGCCCTTGAGTGATGGTTCATAAGGAAGAGCGCATTTTTGACGATTCTGAAGGCTGTTCTCGAGCTTACCGAATGATTCATAGGCAGTTTCTGGTTCTTCTTCTTCTTCTTCGCTTTCTTCTTCTCTTTCCTCCTCCATTTCTATTTTTTAAGGTCATAGCGGAGGACATTGTGGTTGCTGGCGAGAATTTACGTCGATGATTAAAGGGATAGCTCTT